>NC_041388.1:372428468-372536998 GCF_002162155.2 Triticum dicoccoides | reverse complement strand
CGCGCCCTCCACCCTCGTGGGCCCCCTATTGCTCCACCGACGTACTCCTTCCTCCTATATATACCTACGTACCCCCAAACGATCAGATAAGGAGCCAAAACCCTAATTCCACCGCCATAACTTTCTGTATCCATGAGATCCCATCTTGGGGCCTGTTCCGGAGCTCCACCGGAGGGGGCATCCATCACGCAGGGCTTCTACATCAACACCATTGCCTCTCCGATGAAGTGTGAGTAGTTTACCACAGACCTTCGGGTCCATAGTTATTAGCTAGATGGCTTCTTCTCTCTTTTTGGATCTCAATACAATGATCTCCCCCTCTCTTGTGGAGATCTATTCGATGTAATCTTCTTTTTGCGGTGTGTTTGTTGAGACCGATGAATTGTGGGTTTATGATCAAGTTTATCTATGATGAACAATATTTGAATCTTCTCTGAATTCTTTTATGTATGATTGGTTATCTTTGCAAGTCTCTTCGAATTATCAGTTTGGTTTGGCCTACTAGATTGATCTTTCTTGCAATGGGAGAAGTGCTTAGCTTTGGGTTCAATCTTGCGGTGTCCTTTCCCAGTGACAGTAGGGGCAGCAAGGCACATATTGTATTGTTTCCATCGAGGATAACAAGATGGGGTTTTCTTCATATTGCATGAGTCTATCCCTCTACATCATGTCATCTTGCTTAAGGCGTTACTCTGTTTTTAACTTAATACTCTAGATGCATGCTGGATAGCGGTCGATGAGTGGTGTAATAGTAGTAGATGCAGGCAGGAGTCGGTCTACTTGTCTCGGACGTGATGCCCACATACATGATCATACCTAGATACCTAGCTATATTTTCATGGTGTACGGCGCAGAGGCTGAGTTACCCCCGACATTATTCATGACTCACCTCGAGTGTGCATGTACGAAGAGAGAGGGAGGCCGAGCTTGATCGGAAGGACATCTTAGATGCCCTGGAGGAGGAGCGCGACGTTGCAAAAGCCCGTTCCACATTTTATCAACAACAAGCCCGCAGATATCAAAGTAGAGAAGTGTGGGCCAAGACTTATAATGTTGGCGAACTCGTTCTACGCTTGCTGGAGAAGAAAAAGGACAAACTTAAGCCCAAGTGGGAGGGTCCTTTCATCATTGACGAAGTTCTCACGGGAGGAGCGTACCACCTGCGTGATGCATCAGACAATCGCCTAGAACCAAACCCCTGGAACACGGCCAGACTCTGAAGATTCTATGCCTAGCGCCGAACTCTTCGTTCGTCTCCTTCTCCCTGTTGTTTTCATTATTTTTCTCCTCTCTTTTCGCCTTTTCCTTTTTTCTCTTTTAGCCTTAAAGCTTTCGTGCGGCTAAACCGTGTAGACATGACCGAGACTCATCTCCAGTCAATAACCAATAGCGGAACCTGGATGCTCATATTGGTTCCTACATATTCCACGAAGATCTTTATCGGTCAAACCGCATAACAACATACGTTGTTCCCTTTGTCATCGGTATGTTACTTGCCTGAGATTCATTCATCGGCATCGTCATACCTAGTTCAATCTCGTCACCGGCAAGTCTCTTTACTCGTTCCATAATGCATCATCCCGTAACTAACTCATTAGTCACATTGCTTGCAAGGCTCATAGTGATGTGCATTACCGAGAGGGCCCAAAGATACATCTCCGACAATCGGAGTGACAAATCCTAATCTCGATCTATGCCAACTCAACAAACACCATCAGAGACACCTGTAGAGCATCTATATAATCACCCAGTTATGTTGTGACGTTTGATAGCACACTAAGTGTTCCTCCGCTATTCGGGAGTTGCATAATCTCATAGTCATAGGAATATGTATAAGTTATGGAGAAAGCAATAGCAATAAACTAAATGATCATAGTGCTAAGCTAACAGATGGGTCTTGTCCATCACATCATTATCTAATGATGTGATCCCGTTCATCAAATGACAACACTTGTCTATGGCTAGGAAACTTAACCATCTTTGATTAACGAGCTAGTCTAGTAGAGGCATACTAGGGACACTTTGTTTGTCTATGTATTCACACATGTACTAAGTTTCCGGTTAATACAATTCTAGCATGAATAATAAACATTTATCATGATAGAAGGAAATATAAATAACAACTTTATTACTGCCTCTAGGGCATATTTCCTTCAGTTTCCCACTTGCACTAGAGTCAATAATCTAGATTACATAGTGATGATTCTAACACCCATGGAGTCTTGGTGCTGATCATGTTTTGCTCGTGAGAGAGGCTTAGTCAACGGGTCTGCAACATTCAGATCCGTATGTATCTTGCAAATCTCTATGTCTCCCTCCTTGACTTGATCGCGGATGGAATTGAAGCGTCCCTTGATGTGCTTGGTTATCTTGTGAAATCTGGATTCCTTTGCCAAGGCAATTGCACCAGTATTGTCACAAAAGATTTTCATTGGACCCGATGCACTAGGTATGACACCTAGATCGGATATGAACTCCTTCATCCAGACTCCTTCATTTGCTGCTTCCGAAGCAACTATGTACTCCGCTTCACATGTAGATCCTGCTACGACGCTTTGTTTAGAACTGCACCAACTGACAGCCCCACTGTTTAATAAAAACACGTATCCGGTTTACGACTTAGAATCGTCCGGATCAGTGTCAAAGCTTGCATCAACGTAACCATTTACGACGAGCTCTTTGTCACCTCCTTACACGAGAAACATATCCTTAGTCCTTCTCAGATATTTCAGGATGTTCTTGACCACTGTCCAGTGATCCACTCCTGGATTACTTTGGTACCTCCCTGCTAAACTAATAGCAAGGCACACATCTGGTCTGGTACACATCATTGCATACATGATAGAACCTATGGCTGAGGCATAGGGAATGACTTTCATTTTCTCTCTATCTTTTGCGGTGGTCGCGTATTGAGTCTGACTCAACTTCACACCTTGTAACACAGGCAAGAACCCTTTCTTTGCTTGACCCATTTTGAACTTCTTCAAAACTTTATCAAGGTATGTGCTTTGTGAAAGTCCAATTAAGCGTCTTGATCTATCACTATAGATCTTGATGCCCAATATATAAGCAGCTTCTCCGAGGTCTTTCATTGAAAAATTCTTATTCAAGTATCCTTTTATGCTATCCAGAAATTCAGTATCATTTCCAATAAACAATATGTCATCCACATACAATATCAGAAATGCTACAGAGCTCCCACTCACTTTCTTTTAAATACAGGCTTCTCCAAAAGTCTTTATAAAACCATATGCTTTGATCACACTATCAAAGCGCATATTCCAACTCCGAGATGCTTGCACCAGTCCATAAATGGATCGCTGGAGCTTACACACTTTGTTAGCACCTTTTGGATCGACAAAACCTTCTGGTCGCATCATATACAACTCTTCTTTAAGATATCCATTAAGGAATGCAGTTTTGACATCCATTTGCCAAATTTCATAATCATAAAATGCGGCAATTGCTAACATGATTCGGACGGACTTAAGCATCGCTACAGGTGAGATGGTCTCATCATAGTCAACTCCTTGAACTTGTCGAAAACCTTTCGCAACAAGTTGAGCTTTGTAGACAGTAACACTACCGTCAGCGTCAGTCTTCTTCTTGAAGATCCATTTATTCTCTATGGCTTGCCGTCATCGGGCAAGTCAACCAAAGTCCACACTTTGTTCTCATACATGGATCCCATCTCATATTTCATGGCCTCAAGCCATTTCGTGGAATTTGGGCTCATCATCGCTTCCTCATAGTTTGTAGGTTCATCATGGTCAAGTAACATGACTTCCAGAACAGGATTAGCGTACCACTCCGGTGCGGATCTTACTTTGGTTGACCTACGAGGTTTGGTAGTAATTTGATCAGAAGTTTCATTGACCTACGAGGTTCGGTAGTAATTTGATCAGAAGTTTCATGATCATCATCATTAGCTTCCTCACTAATTGTTGTAGGAATCACTAGAACTGATTTCTGTGATGAACTACTTTCCAATAAGGGAGCAGGTACAATTACCTCATCAAGTTCTACCTTCCTCCCTCTCACTTCTTTCGAGAGAAACTCCTTCTCTAGAAAGGATCCATTCTTAGCAACGAATATCTTGCCTTTGGATCTATGATAGAAGGTGTACCCAACAGTCTCCTTTAGGTACCCTATGAAGACACATTTCTCTGATTTGGGTTCGAGATAATCAGGTTGAAGCTTTTTCACATAAGCATCACAACCCCAAACTTTAAGAAACGACAACTTGGGTTTCTTGCCAAACCACAGTTCATATGGTGTCGTCTCAACGGATTTTGATGGTGCCCTATTTAACGTGAATGCAGCCGTCTCTAAAGCATAACCCCAAAATGATAGTGGTAAATCAGTAAGAGACATCATAGATCGCACCATATCTAATAAAGTGCGGTTACAACGTCCGGACACACCATTACGCTTGGTGTTCTAGGCGGCGTGAGTTGCAAAACTATTCCGCATTATTTCAAATGAAGACCAAACTCGTAACTCAAATATTCTCCTCCACGATCAGATCATAGAAACTTTATTTTCTTGTTACGATGATTTTCCACTTCACTCTGAAATTCTTTGAACTTTTCAAATGTTTCAGACTTATGTTTCATCAAGTAGATATAGCCATATCTGGTCAAATCATCTGTGAATGTCAGAAAATAACGATACCCACCATGAGCATCAACACTCATCGGACCGCATACATCAGTATGTAATATTTCCAATAAGTCTATTGCTTGTTCCATTGTTCTGAAGAACGGAGTCCTAGTCATCTTGCCCATGAGGCATGGTTCGCAAGCATCAAGTGATTCCAAAAGCCCATCAGTATGGAGTTTCTTCATGCGCTTTACACCAATATGACCTAAACGGAAGTGCCACAAATAAGTTGCACTATCATTATTAAACTTTTATCTTTTGGCTTCAGTACTATGAATATGTGTATCACTACTATCAAGATTTAGTAAAAATAGACCACTCATCAAGGGTGCATGACCATAAAAGATATTACTCATATAAATAGAACAACCATTATTCTATGGTTTAAATGAATAACCGTCTCACATCAAAGAAGATCCAGATATAATGTTCATGCTTAACGTTGGCACCAAATAACAATTATTCAGGTCTAAAACTAATCCCGAAGGCAAATGTAGAGGTAGCGTGCCAACGGCGATCACATCGACTTTGGAACCATTTCCCACGCGCATCGTCACCTCGTCCTTAGCCAATCTTCGCTTAATCCATAGCCCTTGTTTCAAGTTGCAAATATTAGCAACATAACCAGTATCAAATACCCAGGCGCTACTGCGAGCATTAGTAACTTACACATCAATAACATGTATATCAAATATACCTTTCACTTTGCCATCCTTCTTATCCGCCAAATACTTGGGGCAGTTACGCTTCCAGTGACCAGTCCCTTTACAGTAGAAGCACTCAGTCTCAGTCTTAGGTCCAGACTTGGGATTCTTCACTTGAGCAGCAACTTGCTTGCCGTTCTTCTTGAAGTTCCCCTTCTTCCCTTTGCCCTTCTTCTTGAAACTGGTGGTCTTGTTGAAACACTTGGTGCTCCTTCTTGATTTCTACCTTCGTAGCCTTTAGCATTGCGAAGAGCTCAGGAATTGTCTTATCCATCCCTTGCATATTATAGTTCATCACAAAGCTTTTGTAGCTTGGTGGTAGTGATTGAAGAACTCTGTCAATGACACTATCAACCAGAAGATTAACTCCCAGCTGAGTCAAGTGATTGTGGTACCCAGACATTCTGAGTGTGTGTTCATTGACGGAACTATTCTCCTCCATTTTCCAGCTGTAGAACTTATTGGAGACTTCATATCTCTCAATCCGAGCATTTGCTTGAAATATTAACTTCAACTCCTAGAACATCTCATATGCTCCATGACATTCAAAACGTCGTTGAAGTCCCGATTCTAAGCCGTAAAGCATGGCACACTGAACTATCGAGTAGTCATCAGCTTTGCTCTGCCAAGTGTTCATAACATCCAGAGTTGCTCCTGCAGCGGGTTTGGCACCTAGTGGTGCTTCCAGGACGTAATTCTTATGTGCACCAATGAGTATAATACTCAAGGTACGGACCCAGACCGTGTAGTTGCTACCATCATCTTTCAACTTAGCTTTCTCTAGGAACGCATTAAAATTCAACGGAACAACAACATGGGCCATTTATCTACAACAACGTAGACATGCAAAATACTATCAGGTACTAAGTTCATGATAAATTAAAGTTCAATTAATCATATTACTTAAGAACTCCCACTTAGATAGACATCCCTCTAATCATCTAAGTGATCATGTGATCCATATCAACTAAACCATGTCCGATCATCATGTGAGATGGAGTAGTTTTCAATGGTGAACATCACTATGTTGATCATATCTACTATATGATTCACACTCTACCTTTCGGTCTCAGTGTTCCAAGGCCATATCTGCATATGCTAGGCTCGTCATGTTTAACCCGAGTATTCTGCTTGTGCAAAACTGTCTTGCACCTGTTGTATGTGAACGTAGAGCTTATCACACCCGATCATCACGTGGTGTCTTGGCACGACAAACTATAGCAATGGTGCATACTCAGGGAGAACACTTATACCTTGAAATTTAGTGAGAGATCATCTTAGAATTCTACCGCCGTACTAAGCAAAATAAGATGCATAAAGGATAAACATCACATGCAATCAATATAAGTGATATGATATGGCCATCATCATCTTGTGCCTTTGATCTCCATCTCCAAAGCACCGTCATGATCACCATCGTCACCGTCTTGACACCTTGATCTCCATCGTAGCATCATTGTCGTCTCGCCAACTATTGCTTCCATGACTATCGCTGCCGCTTAGTGATAAAGTAAAGCAATTACATGACGATTGCAATTCATACAATAAAGCGACAACCATATGGCTCCTGCCAGTTGCCGATAACTGTGTTACAAAACATGATCATCTCATACAAAAATTTATATAATCATGCCTTGACCATACCACATCACAACATGCCCTGCAAAAACAAGTTAGACGTTCTCTACTTTGTTGTTGCAAGTTTTACGGGGCTGCTATGGACTTAGCAAGTACCGTTCTTACCTACGGCATAAAAACCACAACGTGGTATAGTGATTGCTTTCTGATCTTCAGAAAGAACCTTGTTCATTGAATCTGATTCAACTAATGTTGGAGAAACAGACACCCGCCAGCCACCTGTGTGCAAAGTACATCGGTAGAACCAGTCTCATGAACGTGGTCATGTAATGTCGGTCCGGCCCGCTTCATCCAACAATACCGCTGAATCAAGAAACAACTAGTGACGACAAGCAATATGTATATACCCACGCCCATAACTCCTTTCTGTTCTACTCGTGCATATAACATCTACGCATAGACCTGACTCTGATACCACTGTTGGGGAACGCAGTATTTCAAAAAAATTCCTACGATCACGCTGTTGGGGAACATAGTAATAATTCAAAATTTTCCTATGTGTCACCAAGAACAATCTAGGAGATGCTAGCAATGATAGAGAAGGAGTGCATCTTCTAGCAAGGATGTTTCTTACCTACGCAAAAGCCACAACGGTGATATGCCAATTGCTATTTACCCTTCATAAGGACCCTCTTCATTGAGTCTGATCCGACTAAAGTGGGAGAGACAGACACCCGCTAGCCACCTTATGCATCAAGTGCATGTCTGTCGGTGGAACCAGTCTCACGTAAGAGTACGTGTAAGGTTGGTCTGGGCCACTTCATCCCACAATGCCGCCGAATCAAGATAAGACTAGTAACGGTAAGCAAATTGACCAAATCATCGCCCACAACTACTTTGTGTTCTACTCGTGCATAGAATCTACGCATAGACCTAGCTCATGATGACATTGTTGGGGAACGTAGTAATAATTCAAATTTTTCCTACGTGTCACCAAGAACAATCTAGGAGGTGCTAGCAACAAGAGAGAAGGAGTGCATCTTCATACCCTTGAAGATCGCTAAGCGGAAGCGTTACAAGAATGCGGTTGATGGAGTCGTACTCGCGACGATTCAAATCGCGGAAGAACCGATCAAGCGCCGAACGGACGGTGCCTTCGCGTTCAACACACGTACAGCCCGGGGACGTCTCCTCCTTCTTGATCCAGCAAGGGGAGAGGAGAAGTTGAGGGAGAACTCTGGCAGCACGACTTCGTGGTGGTGGTGGAGCTCGTGGTTCTCTGGCAGAGCTTCGCTAAGCACTACGAAGGAGGAGGAGGTGTTGGAGGAGGGAGGGAGTGCAGCAGGGAAGGGGTTGCGGCTTCCCTCTCTCTCCCTCACTATATATAGGGGGAATGGGGGAGGAGGAGGCGCCCTAGGGTTTCCCTAGGGGGCGGCGGCCAAGGCGGATTGGATATTGATACGTCTCCAACGTATCTATAATTTTTGATTGCTCAATGCTATACTATCTACTGTTTTGGACATTATTGGGCTTTATTATCCACTTTTATATTATTTTTGGGACTAACCTATTAACCGGAGGCCTAGCCCAGAATAGCTGCTTTTGCCTATTTTAGGGTTTCGAAGAAAAGGAATATCAAACGGAGTCCAAACGGAATGAAACCTTCAGGAACGTGATTTTATCAACGAATAAGACCCAGGAGCCTTGGACCTTACGTCAAGGCACAAGAGAGGAGGCCATGAGGTAGGGGGCGCGCCTGCCTACCCCAGGCGTGCCCTCCACCCTCGTGGGCCCCCTGATGCTCCACTGATGTACTCCTTCCTCCTATATATATCCACGTACCCCCAAACGATCAAATACGGAGCAAAAACCCTAATTCCACCGCCATAAATTTCTGTATCCACGAGATCCCATCTTGAGGCCTGTTCTGGAGCTCCACCGAAGGGGGCATCAATCACGGAGGGCTTCTACATCAACACCATAGCCCCTCCGATGAAGTGTGAGTAGTTTACCTCAGACCTACGGGTCCATAGTTAGTAGCTAGATGGCTTCTTCTCTCTTTCTGGATCTCAATACAATGTTCTCCCCCTCTCTTGTGGAGATCTATTTGATGTAATCTTCTTTTTGAAGTGTGTTTGTTGAGACCGATGAATTGTGGGTTTATGATCAAGTCTATCTATGAATAATATTTGAATCTTCTCTGAATTCTTTTATGTATGATTGGTTATCTTTGCAAGGCTCTTCGAATTATCAGTTTGGTTTGGCCTACTAAATTGATCTTTCTTGCAATGGGAGAAGTGCTTAGCTTTCGGTTCAATCTTGCGGTGTCCTTTCCCGGTGACAGTAAGGGCAGCAAGGCACGTATTGTATTGTTGCCATCGAGGATAACAAGATGGGGTTTTCTTCATATTGCATGAGTCTATCCCTCTACATCATGTCATCTTGCTTAAGGCGTTACTCTGTTTTTAACTTAATACTCTAGATCCATGCTGGATAGCGGTCGATGAGTGGAGTAATAGTAGTACATGCAGGCAGGAGTCGGTCTACTTGTCTCGGACGTGATGCCTATATACATGAACATACCTAGATATTCTCATAACTATGCTCAATTCTGTCAATTGCTCAACAGTAATTTGTTCACCCACCGTAGAATACTTATGCTCTCGAGAGAAGCCACTAGTGAAACCTATGGCCCCCGGGTCTATCTTTATCATATTGATCTCCTACTACTTAGTTATTTCCTTTGCTATTTACTTTGCCTTTATTTTACTTTGCATCTTTATCACAAAAATACTAAAAATATTATCTTTATCATATCTATCAGATCTCACTCTCATAAGTGTCCTTATAGGGATTGACAACCCCTATTTGCGTTGGTTGTGAGGATTTATTTGTTTTGTGCAGGTACGAGGGACTCGTGCGTAGCCTCCTACTGGATTGATACCTTGGTTCTCAAAAACTGAGGGAAATACTTACGCTACTTATTGCATCATCCCTTCCTCTTCGAGGAAATCCAATGTAGTGCTCAAGAGGTAGCAAGAAGGATTTCTGGCGCCGTTGCCGGGGAGGTCTTCGCAAAAGTCAACATACCAAGTACCCATCACATACCCTTATCTCCCGCATTACATTATTTGCCATTTGCCTCTCGTTGTCCTCCCCCCAACTTCACCCTTGCCGTTTTATTTGCCCTCTCTCTCTATCCTCCCTCTCTTTCTCTATTTGCCTCCTTTTGCCCGCTTGCTTTTTGTTTGCTTGTGTGTTAGTTTGCTTGCTTGTCACGATGGCTCAAGATAATACTAAATTGTGTGACTTCACCAATACCAACAACAATGATTTTATTAGCACTCCGATTGCTCCTCTTACCGATGTTGAATCCTGTGAAATTAATACTGCTTTGCTGAATCTTGTCATGAAAGATCCGTTTTCCGGCCTTCCTAGTGAAGATACCGCTACCCATCTAAATAGCTTCGTTGATTTGTGTGATATGCAAAAGAAGAAAGATGTGGATAATGATATTGTTAAATTGAAGCTATTTCCTTTTTTGCTTAGAGATCATGCTAAAGCTTGGTTTTCGTCTTTGCCTAAAAAGAGTATTGATTCATGGAATAAGTGCAAAGATGCTTTTATCTCTAAGTATTTTCCTCCCGCTAAGATCATATCTCTTAGAAACGATATTATGAACTTTAAGCAACTTGATCATGAACATGTTGCACAAGCTTGGGAGAGAATGAAACTAATGATACGTATTTACCCTACTCATGGTTTAAATTTGTGGACGCTTATATAAAAAATTTATGCCGGATTGAATTTTGCTTCTAGAAATCTTTTAGATTCGGCCGCGGGAGGCACTTTTATGGAAATCACTTTAGGAGAAGCTACTAAACTCCTAGATAATATTATGGTTAATTATTTTCAATGGCATACTGAAAGATCTACTAATAAAAAGGTGCATGCGATAGAAGAAATTAATGTTTTGAGTGGAAAGATGGATGAACTTATGAAATTATTTGCTAATAAGAGTGTTTCTTCTGATCCTAATGATATGCCCTTGTCTACTTTGATTGAAAATAATAATGAATCTATGGATCTGAATTTTGTTAGTAGGAACAATTTTGGTAACAATGCGTATAGAGGAAATTTTAACCCTAGGCCTTATCCTAGTAATCCCTCTAATAATTATGGTAATTCCTACAACAATTCTTATGGAAATTATAATAAGATGCCCTCTGATTTTGAATCTAATATTAAAGAATTTATTACTTCGCAATAGAATTTTAATGCTATGATTGAAGAAAAATTGCTTAAGATTGATGATTTGGCTAGGAACGTTGATAGAATTGCTCAAGATGTTGATTCTTTGAAACTTAGATATATTCCACCTAAGCATGATATCAATGAGTCTCTCAAAGCCATGAGAATTTCCATTGATGAGTGCAAAGAAAGAACCGCTAGGATGCGTGCTAAGAAAGATGCCTTTATAAAAGCGTGTTCTTCTAGTTCCTATGAAAATAATGATGAAGATCTAAAAGTTATTGATGTGTCCCCTATTAAATCTTTGTTTTGCAGTATGAATCTTGATAATGATGGGACTGAATATGATCCACCTTTACCTAGAAGGCGTTCTAAGAATTCGGAATCTATTGATCTTGATGCTAAATTTGATAAAAGTGGGATTGAAGAAATTAAAACCCTAGATGTTGCTAAACCCACTATTATGGATTTCAAGGAATTTAACTATGAAAATTGCTCTTTTATTTATTGTATTTCCTTGTTGCAATCCGTGCTAAATTCTCCTCATGCTTATAGTCAAAATAAAGCGTTTACTAAACATATCGTTGATGCCTTGATGCAATCTTATGAAGAAAAACTTGAATTGGAAGTTTCTATCCCTAGAAAACTTTATGATGAGTGGGAACCAACTATTAAAATTAAGATTAAAGATCATGAGTTCTATGCTTTATGTGATTTGGGTGCTAGTGTTTCCACGATTCCAAAGACTTTGTGTGATTTGTTAGGTTTTCATGATTTTGATGATTGCTCTTTAAACTTGCACCTTGCGGATTCCACTATCAAGAAACCTATGGGAAGAATTAATGATGTTATTATTGTTGCAAATAATAATTATGTGCCCGTAGATTTTATTGTTCTTGACATAGATGGCGATACCTAGATATTCTTGACAGACCTTTCCTTAGAACGATTGGTGCAATTATTGATATGAAGGAAGGAAATATTAGATTCCAATTTACATTAAGGAAAGGCATGGAACACTTTCCTAGAAATTAAATTAAATTATCTTATGAATCTATTATTAGAGCCACTTATGGATTGCCTATCAAAGATGGCGATACCTAGATCTATTCTTGCTTGTTATGCCTAGCTAGGGGCCTTAAACGATAACGCTTGTTGGGAGGCAACCCAATTTTATTTTTATTCCTTGCTTTTTGCTCCTGTTTAGTAATAAATAATTTATCTAGCCTCTGTTTTTGTTGTGTTTTTTGTGTTTAATTAGTGTTTGTGCCAAGTAGAACTGTTGGGAAGACTTGGGGAAAGTCTTGTTGAACTTGCTGTAAAAAACAGAAACTTTAGCGCTCACGAGAACTGCTGTTATTTTTATTTGGAAAGTGATATTTAGTTAATTATTTTTGCATATGATTAATAGATAAATTCCTCACGTCCAGCAATTTATTTTAGAATTTTTGGGGTTCCAGTTCTTGCTTTAGCTACAGATTACTACAGACTGTTCTGTTTTTGACAGATTCTGTTTTCCGTGTGTTGTTTGCTTATTTTGATGAATATATGGCTAGTAAAATAGTTTATAAACCATAGATAAGTTGGAATACAGTAGGTATAACACCAATATAAATAAATAATGAGTTCATTACAGTACCTTGAAGTGGTCTTTTGTTTTCTTTTGCTAACAGAGCTCACGAGATTTTCTACTTTAAGTTTTGTGTTGTGAAGTTTTCAAGTTTTGGGTAAAGATTTGATGGATTATGGAACAAGGAGTGGCAAGAGCCTAAGCTTGGGGATTCCCATGGCACCCCCAAGATAATCTAAGGATACCTAAAAGACAAAGATTGGGGATGCCCCGGAAGGCATCCCCTCTTTCGTCTACTTCTATCGGTAACTTTACTTGGAGCTATATTTTTATTCGCCACATGATATGTGTTTTGCTTGGAGCGTCTTGTATGATTTGAGTCTTTGCTTGTTAGTATACCACAATCATCCTTGCTGTACGCACCTTTTGACAGAGCCATACATGATTTGTAAATTGTTAGAATACTCTATGTGCTTCGCTTATATCTTTTGAGTTATATAATTTTGCTCTAGTACATCACTTATATCTTTTAGAGCACGGTGGTGGATTTGTTTTATAGAAACTATTGATCTCTCATGCTTCACTTAGATTATTTTGAGAGTCTTTAATAGCATGTTAATTTGCTTAAAATCCTAATATGCTTGGTACACAAGATTAATAATAGAACTTTCTTATGAATGTGTTGAATACTATGATAAGTTTGATACTTGATAATTGTTTTGAGATATGAAGATGGTAATATTAAAGTTGTGCTAGTTGAGTAGTTGTGAATTTGAGAAATACTTGTGTTGACGTTTGTGATTCCCATAGCATGCACGTATGGTGAACCGTTATGTGATGAAGTCGGAGCATGATTTATTTTTTGATTGTCTTCCTTATGAGTGGCGGTCGGGGACGAGCGATGGTCTTTTCCTACCAATCTATCCCCCTAGGAGCATGCGCGTAATACTTTGCTTTGATAACTTGTAGATTTTTGCAATAAGTATATGAGTTCTTTATGACTAATGTTGAGTCCATGGATTATACGCACTCTCACCCTTCCACCTTTGCTAGCCTCTCTAATACTACGCACCTTTTCGCCGGTATCATACACCCACCATATACCTTCCTAAAAACAGCCACCATACCTACCTATTATGGCATTTCCATAGCCATTCCAAGATATATTGCCATGCAACTTTCCACCGTTCCGTTTATCACACTCCATCATTGTCATATTGCTTAGCATGATCATGTAGTCGACATCGTATTTGTGGCAAAGCCACCGTTCATAATTCTTTCATACATGTCACTCATGAGTCATTGCATATCCCGGTACACCGCCGGAGGCATTCATATAGAGTCATATTTTGTTCTAAGAATCGAGTTGTAATTCTTGAGTTGTAAGAAAAATAAAAGTGTGATGATCATCATTATTAGAGCATTGTCCCAGTGAGGAAAGGATGATGGAGACTATGATTCCCCCACAAGTCGGGATGAGACTCCGGATGAAAAATAAAAAAAAGAAAAAGAAAAGAGGCCATAAAAAAAGAGAAAAGGCCCAAGGGAAAAAATGAGAGAAAAAGAGAGAAGGGACAATGCTACTATCCTTTTACCACACTTGTGCTTCAAAGTAGCACCATGATCTTCATAGTAGAGAGTCTCTCATGTTATCACTTTCATATACTAGTGGGAATTTTTCATTATAGAACTTGGCTTGTATATTCCAATGATGGGCTTCCTCAAAATTCCCTACGTCTTCATGAGCAAGCAAGTTGGATGCACACCCACTTAGTTTCTTTTTGATCTTTCATATACTTATAGCTCTAGTGCATCCGTTGCATGGAAATCCCTACTCACTCACATTGATATCTATTGATGGGCATCTCCATAGCCCGTTGATACGTCTAGTTGATGTGAGACTATCTTCTCCCTTTTTGTCTTCTCCACAACCACCACTCTATTCCACCTATAGAGAATTGCGTGAAAATTGAAAAAGTTTTGAGTTGCTTGGCTTGTCATCGGGGTTGTGCATGATTTAAATATTTTGTGTGGTGAAGATGGAGCATAGCCAGACTATATGATTTTGTAGGGATAACTTTCTTTAGCCATGTTATTTTGAGAAGACATAATTGCTTAGTTAGTATGCTTGACGTATTATTATTTTTATGTCAATATGAACTTTTGTCTTGAATATTTCGGATCTAAATATTCATACCACAATTAAGAAGAATTACATTAAAATTATTCTAAGTAGCACTCCACATCAAAAATTCTGTTTTTATCATTTACCTACTCGAGTACGAGCAGGAATTAAGCTTGGGGATGCTTGATACGTCTCCAACGTATCTATAATTTTTTATTGCTTCATGCTATATTATCTACTGTTTTGGACATTATTGGGCTTTATTATCCACTTTTATATTATTTTTGGGACTAACCTATTAACTTGAGGCCCAGCCCAGAATTGCTATTTTTTGCCTGTTTTAGGGTTTCGAAAAAAAGGAATATCAAACGAAGTCCAAACGGAATGAAACCTTCGGGAAGGTGATTTTCTCAACGAATAAGACCCAGGAGACTTGGACCCTACGTCAGATCTCCCTAGGGAAATCCTAGGGAGACTTGCCCCCCAAGCCATGCCAGGTGGAGGTTTGCCTCCCAAGCCAGGTGGAGGCTTGCCTCCCAAGCCAGGTGGAGGTGCCCCACCTCTCCAAGTTACGTGAGGTGGGGTGGGAGGGGCGCACAACCCCTTAGTGGGATGATGTGCCCCCTCCCCTTGGCCCATAAGGCCCCAACGCTTGTTGGGGCCTCCAAAACCCCTTTCTGTCACGCAGGTCGTCACCTTGTACCCCCAGAACAATTCCGGACTCCAATACCCTTTGTCCAATATATCAATCTTCACCTCCAGACCATTCCAGAGTTCCTCATCATGTCTGGGATCTCATCTGGGACTCCGAACAACCTTCGGTAACAACATACTATTCCCATTACAACTCTAGCATCCCGAACCTTAAGTGTGTATACCCTACGTGTTCGGGAACCATGCAGACATGACCAAGACACCTCTCCGGCCAATAACCAATAGCGGGGTCTGGATAACCATATTGGCTCCCACATGTTCCACAATGATCTCATTGGATGAACCATGATGTCGGGGATTCAATCAATCCCGTATACAATTCCCTTTGTCCATCGGTATGTTACTTGCCCAAGATTCGGTCGTCGGTATCCCCATACCTCGTTCAATCTCGTTACTGGCAAGTCTCTTTACTCATTCCGTAACGCATGATCCCGTGGCTAACTCCTTAGTCACATTGAGCTCATTATGATGATGCATTACCGAGTGGGCCCGGAGATACCTCTCCATCATACAGAGTGACAAATCCTAGTCTCGATTCGTACCAACCAAACAGACACTTTCGGAGATACCCGTAGTGCACCTTTATAGCCACCCAGTTATGTTGTGACGTTTGATACACCCAAAGCACTCCTACGGTATCTGGGAGTTGCACAATCTCATTGTCTAAGGAAATGATACTTGACATTAGAGGGAGAACTCCGGCAGCACGACGGCGTGGTGGTGGTGGAGCTCGTGGTTCTCCGGCAGAGCTTCGCTAAGCACTACGGAGGAGGAGGAGGTGTTGGAGGAGGGAGGGGTGCGCCAGGGAAGGGGTTGCGGCTTCCCTCTCTCTCTCTCCATCACTATATATAGGGGGAATGGGGAGGAGGAGGCGCCCTAGGGATTCCCTAGGGGCGGCGGCCAAGGCAGATTAGATCTCCCTAGGGAAATCCTAGGGAGACTTGCCCCCCCCCCCAAGCCAAGCCAGGCGGAGGCTTGCCTCCCAAGCCAGGTGGAGGCGCCCCACCTATCCAATTTACATGATGTGGGGTGGGAGAGGCGCACAACCCCTTAGTGGGCTGATGTGCCCCCTTCCCTTGGCCCATAAGGCCCCCCAGCGCTTGTCGGGGCCTCCGAAACCCCTTTCGGTCACGCTGGTCGTCACCTGGTACCCCCAGAACAATTCCGGACTCCAATACCCTTCGTCACATATATCGATCTTCACCTTTGGACCATTCCGGAGTTCCTCGTCACGTCCAGATATCATCCGGGACTCCGAACAACCTTCGATAACCACATACTATTCCCATTACAACTCTAGCGTCACCGAACCTTAAGTGTGTAGACCCTACAGGTTCAGGAACCATGCAGACATGACCGAGACACCTCTCCGGCCAATAACCAATAACGGGATCTAGATACCCATATTGGCTCCCACATGTTCCACGATGATCTCATCGGATGAACCACGATGTCAGGGATTCAATCAATCCTGTATACAATTCCCTTTGTCCATCGGTATGTTACTTGCCCAAGATTCAATCGTCGGTATCCCCATACCTCGTCCAATCTCGTTACTGGCAAGTCTCTTTACTCGTTCCGTAACTCATGACCCCGTGGCTAACTCCTTAGTCACATTGAGCTCATTATGATGATGCATTAACAAGTGGGCCCGGAGATACCTCTCCGTCATACGGAGTAACAAATCCTAGTCTCGATTCGTATCAACCCAACAGACACTTTCGGAGATACCTGTAGTGCACCTTTATAGCCACCCAGTTACGTTGTGATGTTTTATACACCCAAAGCACTCCTACGGTATCCAGGAGTTACACAATCTCATGGTCTAAGTAAATGATACTTGACATTAGAAAAGCTCTAGCAAACGAACTACATGATCTTGTGCTATGCTTAGGATTGGGTCTTGTCCATCACATCATTCTCCTAATGATGTGATCTCGTTATCAACGACATCAAATGTCAATGGTCAGGAAACCATAACCTTCTATTGATCAACAAGCTAGTCAACTAGAGGCTTACTAGGGACATGTTGTGGTCTATGTATTCACACATGTATTACGGTTTCCGATTAATACAATTATAGCATGAACAATATACAATTATCATGAACAAGGAAATATAATAATAACCATTTTATTATTGCCTCTAGGGCATATTTCCAACAGTCTCCCACTTGCAATAGAGTCAATAATCTAGTTCACATCGCCATGTGATCAACACTGATAGTTCACATCGCCGTGTGACTAACACCCAAAGAGTTTACTAGTCAATAATCTAGTTCACATTGCCATGTGATTAACACGCAAGAGTTTACTAGAGTTAATAATCTAGTTCACATCACCATGTGATTAACACTCAATGAGTTCTAGGGTTTGATCATGTTATGCTTACGAGAGAGGTTTCGGTCAACGGGTCTGCAACATTCAGATCTGTGTGTTCTTCGCAAATCTCTATTTCATATTGTACATGTTGCTACTATGCTCCACTTGGAGCTATTCCAAATGGTTGCTCCACTACGTATCCGGTTTGCTACTCAGAGTCATCCTGATAGGTGTTAAAGCTTGCATCGACGTAACCCTTTACGCCGAACTCTTCATCACCTCCATAATCGACAAACATTTCCTTATTTCTAAGGACAATTTTTGACCACTGTCCAATTTTCCACTCCTGGATCACTCTTGTACCCCCTTGCCAGACACATGGTAAGGCACATCGCGGTACACAACATAGCATATCGTATAGAGCCTATGGCTAAGGCATAGGGGATGACTTTCGTCCTTTCTCTTTCTTCTGCCATGGTCGAGCTTCAAGCCTTAACTTCACACCTTACAACTCAGGCAAGAACTCCTTCTTTGACTGATCCATCTTGAACTCCTTCAAGATGTCAAGGTATGTGCTCTATGAAAGTCTTATCAGGTGTCTTCATCTATCTCTATAGATCTTGATGCCCAACATGTAAGCCGTTTTACACAGGTCTTCCTTTGATAAACTCCATTCAAACAACCCTTTATGTTTTTTAGAAATTCTACATCATTCCCGATCAACAATATGTCATCCACATATACTTATCAAAATGTTGTAGTGCTCCCACTCACTTTCTTGCAAATACAAGTTTCTTGCAAAATTTGTATAAACCCAAATTCTTTGATCACCTCATCAAAGCGTATGTTCCAACTCCGAGATGCTTGCTCCAGTCCTTAGAAGGATCGCTGGAGTTTGCATACCATTTAGCATCCTTAGGATCGACAAAACCTTCTGGTTGTATCACATACAACCTTTCCTCATGGAAACCGTCAAGGAAACTTTATTTTGACATCCATCTGCCAGATTTCGTAAATGAAAATGCATCAACTGCTAACATAATTCTAACAGACTTTAGCATCGCTATGATTGAGAAAGTCTCATCACAGTCAACTCCTTGAACTTGTTGGAAACTTCTTTGAGACAAGTCGAGCTCCATAAATGGTGGCAATACCATCAGTGTATGTCTTCTTTTTAAAGATCCATTTATTCTCAATGGCTTGCCGATCATTGGGCAAGTCCACCAAAGTCCATACTTTGTTCTCATACATGGATCCTATCTCGGATTTCATGGCTTCCAGCCATTTGTTGGAATCCGGGCCCACCATCGCTTCTTCATAGCTCATAGGTTCATCATTGTCCAACAACATGATCTTTAAGACAGGGTTACCACTCAGAAGTTGTACACACCCTTGTCGACCTACGAGGTTTGATAGTAATTTGATCTGAATCTTCATGATCATCATCATTAGCTTTCTCTTCAAATGATGTAAGTTCCATAGAAACATCTTTCTGTGATGCGCTACTCTCTGGTTGAAGTGAAGGTTCAACAACCTCATCAAGTTCTATCTTCCTCCCACTCAATTCTTTCGAGAGAAACTCTTTCTCGAGAAAGGACCTGTTCCTAGAGACAAACACTTTGCCCTCAGATCTAAGATAGAAGGTATACCCAATCATCTTGTTTGGGTATTCTATGAAGGCACAATTTTCTGCTTTGGGTTCGAGCTTTTCTGGCCGGAGCCTATCGACATAAGCATCATAGCCCCAAACCTTAAGAAACAACAACTTAGGTTTCTTGCCAAACCATAGTTCATACGGTGTCATCTCCACGGACTTAGATGGTGCCCTATTTAAAGTGAATGTAATTGTCTCTAATGCATAACCCCAAAATGATAGTGGTAGATCGGTAAGAGACATCTTAGATCGCACCATATCCAATAGTGTCGTGGAAACGTCACAGCAGATGTCCTAGTGTGAGGACTTAGTCGTGGAGCCATCACATTGAGGTTAGCTTAAAGGGGTTAAATAGGACAAAGGACATGGGAGTTTATACTAGTCCGGCCCCTTACGATGAAGGTAAAAGCCTAGTCCAGTTTGTAGTTGGTATTGCTAGGGTTTTGATGAACGGGGAGCGAATACGCTTGACCCGGCTCTCGATCTCTTGTTTTCTCTCTCTAAACCGTCACGGTTGTCCCCTTATATACACAGGTTGATGCCCGGCGGTTTATAGAGTCCCAGCTGGCTCATAAACGTGTCCGGCTCAGTTTCTACCTTTTCTTATCTTACAACACAAGTTATACATCTTATGGCGGTTTATCTCTATGGGCCATAATCCGCCTTTGTGCCTTGGGCCTTCTTGTTAACTCTCCTTTGTAAAGCGTCGTACTCCTTGTCCTCGTGGGCTTTTATAGGAACAACTTACTATGAGTATAATCCGGCCCCTCCTGGGCGGTTTATACTCAATAGTTATATCCTCAACATTAAGCCCCACATTGATTTGAACTTGATCATGTCAATCTTCAGTACTTAGAAAAATTCCTTCTTCAATATCTTCACAGAAACCTTGTAAACCGTCGTGACATCATCTTCCAAGACCATGATAACCCGTCGTGACGTCATCTACCATTAACTTTACACAGAACCCAAATCTTTTAATATATCTCCTTTAATGAATCTCCAAAAATCGAGGCATGTGCATATCTATAGATCCATTTTTGACCTCCTCGATTCTTGCGCCCGCCACTTATCCATTCACCATATAAATAGGGTCGGGGTCATTTTCATTTTTTCCCTCGTCCCTCTTCGTCCCATCGTCTTCCTTGCATCGCCCCAGTGCTTTGACTCCGCCGCCGCCATCGGACTTCGCCTCTGCTTCAACCTTGGCCGCTGCATCACCCTGAACGCACCAGAAAATCGCGGCGCCTCTCCACTGTTCCCTCAGCACCAGTAAGCTTTCCTTTCCTCCATCGTAGATCTGCCTTTAGGGTTTGAGCGTTCATCGGTGTTCGTCAGTGTTCATCACTGCGTGGTGGCTCTTTGATTCAAACCTCGATGTTCAACCTATATAGTGATGGCCATAGTCCTTCTTTTTTCATCAATGCATCTTGTTTAAGTAGACACTCCAATCTAAACCTTTATCGACTGCTTCGGTATCCATATTTAAATCTGAATATACTTTCATTTTCTGACCTGTGATAGATCCAAAATTATTGAGCCAACTTGTGAAACTTGTTTTTCCATCACTTAGTTATGTCAGATTTGTACCTTCAATATCAATATAGGCGGTTTAACTTTAGAAAATGATAACCCGCCAGGTACCATTAGTCCCCTTTTAAACCGCCAATCGCTTAGCATTGTACTTCTGAGAACACCAATATCTGGTTTAACAATTGTGCATGCTTTAACACCTTCCATCTCTTAACCTGCAACGCTTTATGCTTGTCAACCATGAATCTTAAACCGGCGCAGACCTTCCTTCAGGTTGTCAAAGAAATGGCTAAGTCTTTTTATGCTTGCAACTAGGTTCCGTCCCGGATTACGGAAGAAGATCTGAACGGATGTGTTGCAACTGGCGCTTTACCCAAACAGAGTGAAATCCATTGGAGAGCCCCCGGTCCAGAAAATCCTCCTGAGCCCAAGGACGGCGAAATAGTTGTGTTTGTTGATCATCTGAGCCGTGGTTTTAAACCTCTTGGATCAAAAAAAATATTTAAGTGTCCAATATTTGTAATTTTCAAGTGTTTTGCGAGGCTTATCTGCAAGAAGAACTGACCGTTGAACTGTTCAGAGACTTCTTCTATTTAAACTGTCGTACTGAATTTACAGATGGGCCCAATACTGAACTTGGCAGGGTTTCAATTCAGAAAAGGAAAGATGTCAGCTTACCTCACGCCAAGCATCATAGTCACCCCAAGGATTGGAACCAGACTTGGTTCTATTGCAAAGACATGTCCCCAGATGACGAGAATCCTCTGTCGAGTTATCGTGCTCATCGGCTTACCAATACACATCCATTTCCCCAAAGGCTAACTGTAAAAGAACGGGCCAAATATGCACCACAGCTTGCAAAGGTCAGAGCCTTTGTGGCTAAAGGTTTAACAGGCATTGACTTTATTCATTGATGGATATCTTGGGGCATTTTACCTTTAAGCTGTCGCCCCGGTTTAATGTGCGAGTACACAGGGGATTTGAAAGACCCTCAACGGCACACTGACATCCAGTTAACTGACGCTGAAATCACTGAAGCTGTCAAAAAGATACTAGATGAACCGGTGGCTGTCTGCAGCAAAATAGGGCTTAGTCCCTTCTGTGTTTCAAATAAACTGCCAGCTGTAAGAATTGCATAACCCCTATTTCAACCTAATATTCTTAACCCTTCCTTATAACCTTTGTCAATCTTTTAACAGGGTGATGACCCATTCTGGAAAAAGAAAGCTCGGGATAAACCGGCCAAGACGGCCCGCCCCAAGACAAAGGTCATCAAAAGGTCTGCCAAGAAGAAAACTGCCGAGTCCACTGAGCTGAACATCGACGAGGATCATAACCCGGAATCAAAGGTAGAACTTGATTCTATTGTTTCCTTTTTCATACACCTCATTGACAATGACCATTATCAGGATGACGCTGAGGCTAGTCGGCTGATGATGTAGAGGTAATTATTCTTTCCTCTGGTTCAAATCCTCTGCCAACATAGAAAACTCGTCAAGCAAACCGGAAAGTAAAATTTTCACACCCTCTAGATTATCTGGATCCAAACTTTCTTTTGAAGAAACAGCAGCATGAAGCTCGCCGCACAACCCGGCATAGTGGCCAGGTGGTTACTTCGTCCAGTTTATCGAACACGTCGGTTCGTAAACACCGCCCAGAGGTTTCACCTATTCCTGACACATCTTATCCCAAGGCAGGTTATTTTCGGCAACCTCTTAATCCATCTGACTCAAACTATCAGGGAAGATCTCATTCATCATCTGGCGAGTCAACAGGGACACAGCTTCCACCCCTTAAGACTGTTCCTGGGTAAGCATATTAAACTAACCCTTTATAACTTGCGTCTGCTTAATATACTAACCTTTAGTTCCATTCATTTCAGAGCCAAAGCCAGACCCAGCAAAAAAGCCAAGTTGAATAAACCGGCTAATGATAACACGACAGCTGACCCGGAAAAGACCCTAGAGCCATCTGAATCGAATACTGATGTTGTCCTTGATGATCCGCCAGCACAAAATCATGACACCTTTGTTGAGCAAGTGGAAATTGATCCGGTGACTCACGATGATAAACCGCCAAGCCCAACCAAAGATGCTGATGATAAAACGTATGATGTTGTAGTTACCGGTGTCAGCTATACGGCCCCAGGCAACCCCACTGCTCTATCAAAACATAGTGCCAAGGAAGAATTTTCTGCTATAGATAAGGGCAAGTGGAAGGTGGATCTAGAGAGTTATGCCCATCTCAGTGCCCAAGATATCCACTCTGGGTTTTTAAACCGGCTATACACCAGTCGTGATTATGAAGCTGGGTTATTGAACATGATGAAGGAGCGATATGAGGTAAACACTGCCGATTTCTGCATAGTTACTCTTCTCTTATAACCAGTTTAGGCTACCAGCTCCAGTAGTCCCCAAGGGTCGGTTTATAGTACTGATATGAACCGGGACTTTGTAGAAAATATTTCAACTTTTCCTGTGTAGCCCCTAAGGACCGGTTTATCTTTTCAAAATGAACCGGGTCTTTTTATTATCAAACTCAGCATTCATGTACAAATCTGTGTAAACCGATGAACCACCAAGCTGATTGATGGCAGCAAACTCCATAGTCTTTAACTTGAGAAAATATGCATTAGTCCCCAAGTGCCAAGTATATGACTTGTCATGTGCTTGGGTCTTTGTAATATTTTCGGAGAAGAAGCAATAGCCATTAGCCCCCAAGTGCCAAGTGTATGACTTGTCATGTGCTTGGGACTTCAAATGTATACTACCAACTGACAAATTGCACACCTCTTGCAGGCTGAGCTTAGCAAAAAGGAAACCCAAATCGCCGACCTTCAAGAGAACATCAAAACTCAACAAGCTGAGACTTCCAAGGCCAAAGAAGAGCTGACCAACACTTTAGCAGCTATGGAAAAGCTGAAGGAGAACTTTAAGAGTGAGCAGGCAGGCTGGGATACAGAGAAAGCCACTCTGCTGAAAAGGGCTGAGGACATTGAAGCGGCCCTTAATCCAGTCGCGGAGGAATTAACTGGCTTAAAGCGGCAGATAAATTCCATGACTACTGATGTCTTTGGTGAGTAATCATCTTCACAAACCATAAACATGTATTATCAAATAGACTGTCGGTTTACCAATTTTGTCAATGCAGGGAGTCGTGTTGCTCATCTGGGCTCCGACATACGTCAGAGTATGAAAGCTGCCTATACCTTTATAGAACAGCTATATACCGGCGTACAATGGGTCATCTACACAGCTTCTCATAATAAACCACCCAACTTTGATCAAGGATACATTGGTAAGGCTAGCTGTGATGCCTGCCCGGATTGAGGAGCTGAAGAAATCAGCTGCCAGGGCGGGTGCTCTTACCGCATTGACGCGAGCCAAAGCCTGGATCTCTGATCTTGACCCGGCCGATCTTGGAAACGGCTATCCCAGCATAAAAGAGGATGGGTCAGATTTTGATAATGATGACCTCAGAGCTTTGACAAGGGAGATGCGTCCACTGGCTAGCAAATTGGCTGAAGAAACTGATCTATCACATTATCAGGCGATATATGATGCCAACAACAATAAGGTTAATCCGCCAAGTTGCAATGCTCCGGATCTTATCCCACTAATCCGTAAGCATACTTATGCTCCTGATGTTGACCCCTCCTCACTTATAAGCGATGAAGCTATATTCAGAGCCTTAACTGGGATCGATTGGTCAACCAATGACTTCCAGCAACTGGGTAGAGAAGAGGAGGGTGACCCGGCGCAGGATGATCCACAACCTTCAAGCTAGCCCGATCAAGATTCATAAACCGGTAGCCGGTTTAGCTTCTTCCCTTTGCAAGACTTGTTTGAAACAATTATTCTTATGGGCATCAAACCGCCTTGTAATAGGCTAGTTTAAACGCTTGGTCTGCTATGCCATCGTGCATATTTATTTTGCATCACACTGTTAATCCGCCATGTTAATATATGCTATGTCTGCTTATGATACTTTAACACCATGGAATCTTCTCCTGCAATTAATAAAATAAAAATGTCCTAGCGGTGTACCGCTAGACGGGTTATCTTGCCCAATAACATAGTTTATAACCATGGCTAGGCATAAAAATAACCATATACAGGGATGGCAATGGGTCGGGTTTGGGGCGGGTGGAGCTGGTCCAAATCCAACCCATGACCCATCTTCCTACCCTCTGCCCATCCACCAAATTATCCATGGGCACAACTTGTGCCCATGCCCAAACCCGCTGGATACCCACATACCCATGGAGCTCCATGGGCATAGAAAAGTCAGCATGAAGCCTTCACAAAGATCAAATTAACTCGTCATCATTCACTCACAAATGACAACATAAACTACATCCATAAGTAGAAAACAAGTAATACAATGAGTCCTTAAGTGTGACATACCAGAGGTTGATTCTGCAACATATTGCTTATGGTGCCAGTTGCATATTGCCTGCAATTTCCCATTGATTTGCTCTTTCTACTGGCACTGGCATATGGCCCCACATGTCATGCGGGTATCCATTGGATATCCATGGAGCACAAACGATAACCGTGCCCAACCCGGCTGTTCGTGGGTATCCATATCCATGGACCCATGGGCAGAAATGTGCTCCATACCCTTGCCCAACCGGGTCGGGTATCCAGATCCATGGATAAAATTGCCATCCCTAACCATATACAATGCAAGATATACCATACCTGTGATATTTTATCACACTGCTGGTTTAATAAGTCGGTATAATAAGAGCAATAACCCATAACTTGAATATTGGTACTTACCATCTGTTTGCCGGTTTATGAACGGGCCCAGGTCGGATCAATAAACATTGGACAGTAGTTTTCCGCTTGCTGGTGACTTATAGTGAAAGGCCAGGCCGGGTTAATAAGAATAGATAAATTATTCTCATAAAGCCTTATCAACCGGAAAAAATCAAGAAGGATTCAAATAGTCATAATTGTGGTGTTGCACTGATCAAGAGGGTTTAAGCTATGGTTCGAATACGACCAAAGCCCCAAATGATTGCCCTGGTGGCCTTATGCCTATGAAGAGGTGTAGCTATGGTTCGAATACGACCAAGCCCCCAAGCGATTTTCCTAGTGGCCTTATGCCTATCAAGAGGTGTAGCTATGGTTCGAATACGACCAAGCCCCCAAGTGATTTCCCTGGTGGCCTTACGCCAATAAAGAGGTGTAGCTATGGTTCGAATATGACCAAGCCCCCAAGTGATTTCCCTGGTGGCCTTACGCCAATCAAGAGGTGTAGCTATGATTCGAATATGCTCAAGACCCCAAGTGATTATGTGGGGTACCTATGTTTGAGCTGTGTTGTGCAGCAGACTCTCTTTGGTCCCTTTAATCCGGGCATTAAGCCTCCAAATAGACCAGAGCTATGCTCATATGAAGTTATAATATTGCCTTGATAGCCGGATTACCAAGGTAACCAGAGTTGTGCTCTTATAATATGGGCTTGATAGCTGGATTACCAAAGTAACCAGAGCTGTGCTCTTATGATATGGGCTTGATAGCTGGATTACCGAAGTAACCAGAGTTGTGCTCTTATGATATGGCAATATTAGCTTGACAGCTGGATCAAAAACTCATTTAAGAGAATGACAGAAGCCCCGCTTTAGCAAGGATGCCGGTTCATTATATCAATCATAATATATACATTGTCTAAATATGTACATAAGGAGAGCCTGTGGCTCAAGTGTAGTATGGCCTAAGCTGAGCGATATTCCAAGGCCGGCGGGTCTCCTCCTCCGACGTGTGTGAGTCCTTGTGGTCTCGAACATCGACAAGGTAATATGACCCGTTGTTTAGATTCTTGCTGACCACAAAGGGCCCTTCCCAAGGTGGGGATAACTTGTGCATATCAGTCTGATCCTGGATGAGCCGGAGCACCAGATCGCCTTCTTGAAAAGTTCTGGTTTTAACCCGGCGGCTGTGGTAATGGCGCAGATCTTGCTGGTAAATCACCGAACAAGCCGTTGCGATGTCACGCTCTTCATCTAACAGGTCAAGTGCTTCCTGACGTGCTTTTTCATTGCCAGCTTCAACATAAGCCGCCACGCGGGGTGAGTCATGACGGATGTCACTAGGGAGAATTGCCTCTGCTCCATAAACCATGAAAAAAGGCGTATAACCTGTAGACCTATTGGGGTGGTATTAATGCTCCATAACATGGAAGGTAACTCCTCGACCCAACAACGCGGCGTCCTCTGCAAGGGAACCATAAGCCGGGGTTTGATACCTCTCAAAATCTCTTGATTGGCTCTCTCGGCTTGACCATTAGACTGGGGATGAGCCACTGATGATACATCAAGCCGGATATTCTCACGTTGACAAAAATCTTCCATAGCTCCCTTGGAAAGGTTAGTGCCATTGTCAGTTATAATGCTATGTGGAAAGCCAAAGCGGAAAATCACCTTCTTCATGAATTGAACCACCGTCACTGCATCACACTTACTCACTGGCTCTGCCTCTACCCATTTAGTAAACTTGTCAACTGCCACCAAGAGGTGGGTCTTTTATCCTTGGATCTCTTAAAGGGACCAACCATATCAAGTCCCCAAACTGCAAACGTCCAAGTAATTGGAATCGTCCTTAACTCCTGAGCCGGAACATGAGCTCGACATGCAAATTTCTGGCAATCGTCACACCTTCTGACCAAGTCCTCAGCATCAGCATGAGCCATCAGTCAATAAAAACCGTGACGAAAGGCTTTGGCTACCAAAGATTTTGAACCGGCATGATGACCACTGTCCCCTTCATGGATCCCCCGTAGGATCTCACAACCTTTGTCAGGAGACACGCAACGCTGAAATGCCCCTGTGACACTGCAATGATGCAACTCTCCGTTGACAATAGTCATTGACTTGGACCACCGGATTATCTGCCTGGCCAAAACTGCATCCTTAGGTAACTCGCCACCAAATAAGGAACTGTCCGATCCGAGATAACATGAAGAGCTGCCACCAACTGAGCCTCCGGGTCAGGGATAGCCAAATCCTCCTCTGTGGGTAACTTGACCGACGGATTATGAAGGTCATCAAGAAAAACATTGGGCGACACCGGTTTACGTTGAGAACCCAAATGGCTTAAAGTGTCCGCCGCTTCATTCTTTCCCCGGTCCACACGCTCAACCTGGTAACCCTTGAAGTGACCAGCAATAACATCCACCTCCCGTCGATAAGCTGACATGAGTGGACCTTTGGAGTCACAAGTACCTGATACTTGTTGAGCTACCAAATCCGAGTCACCAAAGCACCTAACCCGGCTTAAGTTCATCTCCTTAGCCACTCGAAGACCATGGAGTAAGGCCTCATATTTAGCTGCATTGTTAGTGCAAGGAAACATTAAGCGGAGAACATAACAAAATTTATCACCTCGAGGGGAAGCTAGCACAACTCCAGCCCCCGAGTCCTCCAATTGCCTGGACCCATCAAAGTGAATAGTCCAATATGTGTTATCTGGCTTTTCCTCTGGCGTCTGTAACTCTGTCCAGTCATTGATGAAATCCACAAGTGCCAGGGACTTGATTGCCGTACGAGGCATATACTTTAACCCATGAGGTCCAAGCTCAATGGCCCACTTGGCAACCCGGCCAGTTGCCTCCCTGTTTTGGATTATATCTCCCAAAGGAGCAGAACTGACCACATTGATGGATGACCCTGAAAATACTATTTAAGCTTCTGGCTTGCCATGAAAACTCCATACACCAGCTTCTGCTGATGTGGGTATCTCTGCTTGGACTCAATGAGAACCTCACTGATATAATAAACCGGCCGTTGAACCGGATATTCCTTGCCTGCCTCCTTTCGCTCTACCACAATAGCCACACTGACAGCCCTGGCATTAGCAGCCACATATAGCAACAATGGCTCTTTATCAACAGGAGCAGCAAGGACTGGTGGCTCGGCTAACTGCTTTTTCAAGTCCTCAAACGCCGCGTCAACAACATCACTCCAGACAAAATTATCTATCTTTTTCATCATCTGATATAGAGGGATAGCTTTCTCCCCCAATCGGCTGATAAACCAGCTCAATGCTGCAATACGACCCGCCAGACGTTGAACATCATTGATACACGCCGGTTTAGCCAGAGAAGTAATTGCCTTGATCTTTTTCGTGTTAGCCTCAATGCCTCTGTTAGACACCAAAAAACCCAAGAGCTTGCGTGCCGGTACACCAAAGGCATACTTGGCCGGATTAAGCATCATCTTATAAATTCGGAGATTATCAAAAGTTTCCTTCAAATCATCTATCAACGTCTCCTCTTTCCTGGATTTCATAACAATATCATCCACATAAGCATGAACATTGCGCTCAATCTGAGTATGAACACAATTCTGCACACAAGTGATAAGTCGCCTGGGCACTCTTGAGCCCAAAAGGCATAGACACATAGCAGAAGGCCCCAGAGGGAGTTATAAAAGTTGTCTTCTCCTGGTCCTTAACAGCTGTCTTGATCTGACGATAACCAGAATAAGCATCCAGAAAACTCAAACACTCACAACCCGTCGTAGCATCAATAATCTGATCAATACGAGGGAGGGAGAAGGGGTCAACCGGACAAGCCTTGTTTAAATCTGTGTAGTCCACACACATGCGCCAAGTGCCATTCTTCTTAAGTACCAACACCGGGTTAGCCAACCACTCAGGATGAAATACTTCAATGATAAACCCAGCTGCCAGGAGCCGGGCTACCTCTTCACCAATAGCCTTACGCCTTTCTTCATTAAAGCGCCGGAGAAACTGCTTGACCGGTTTAAACTTAGGGTCAATGTTAAGAGTGTGCTCAGCGAGTTCCCTCGGTACACTTTGCATGTCAGAAGGCTTCCATGCAAAGATGTCCCGGTTCTCAAGGATGAACTCGATAAGCGTGCTTTCCTATTTTGGACCCAGATTAGCACTGATGCTAAACTGCTTGGATGAATCGCCAGGAACAAAATCAACTAACTTGGTTTCCTCAGCCAATTTAAACTTCAAGGCTAGATCATGCTCTGTAGTTGGCTTTTTCAAAGAAGTCATATCCACCGGATCAACATTGTCCTTATAAAATTTCAACTCCTCTGTTGCACAAACCGACTCAGCATAAGCCGCATCACCTTCTCCACATTCCAAGGCTATCTTTCGGCTCCCATGTACCGTGATGGTCCCCTTATGAGCTGGCATCTTGAGCTGCAGATAAACATAACAGGGTCTTGCCATAAACTTAGCATAAGCCGGTCGTCCAAACAGAGCATGATAAGGGCTCTTGATTTTCACCACCTCAATGGTCAATGTCTCTGATCTAGAATCATGATTATCTCCAAAAGCAACTTCCAGGGCTATCTTACCAACTGGATACGCCCACTTACCAGGCACCACTCCATGAAAAACAGTGTTTGACGGTTTAAGATTTTTATCCGTCAACCCCATACGACGGAAGGTGTCATAATAAAGGATATTGATACTGCTCCCTCCATCCATGAGCACCTTGGTGAACTTATACCCTCCAACCTGAGGTGCAACCACCAATGCCAGATGACCCGCATTATCAACTCGGGGCGGAAGATTCTCTCGACTCCACACAATGGGCTGCTCAGACCAGTGCAAGTAATGGGGTACTGCTGGTTCAACGGAGTTCACTGCCCTTTTATGAAGCTTCTGATCCCGCTTGCACAAACTTGTGGTGAAGGCGTGATACTGTCCACTATGTAATTGTTTCGGGTTACTCTAGTATCCAGACTACTGCTGTTGATTCCCCTGACCGGACTGTTGATGGTAGCCGCCTTGATTGCCTTGATTGCCTTGATGACCTTGATGACCTTGGAACCCGGAGGCTGAACCGCCACCACCGTAACCCGGACCCTGTGAACCGGATCCTGGACCGCCTCCCGGTCCATGGTTGCTTTGAAAAAGATTTGAATTCTTGAACTCCCTCATGATGTAACAATCCTTCCAAAGATGAGTAGACGGCCTTTGACGTGTACCATGCTTCGGGCAGGGCTGATTCAACATATGCTCAAGATTAACGCCTGATCCTCCGGTCTGCGGGGGCGGTCTACCCTTACGTCCCTGGTCGTTGTTCTGCGCATTGGTATTTACCATAAAATCCAGGTTGCTATCGGCCTTGTGCTTACCATTACCTCCTTGATTCGCCGCCGGGTTATGTTGCTGCCCTTTGGTGTTGCCACTCTTCTTTCCCTTTCCCGGCTTGTCATCGTCAGACTCGGGATCTTTGGTACTATCAGAGTCAGCATACCTAACCAGAGCAGCCATAAGTGTCCCCATGTCATTGCAGTGACGTTTGAGCCGCCCTAATTTCTGCTTGAGGGGCGTAAAACGGCAATTTTTCTCTAACGTCAAGACTGCCGAATCGGCATTGATCTAGTCTGACGAGTGCAGTATCGTTGAAACCCAGCGCACCCAATGGGTTGTTGATGCTCCTTCTTCCTGGACACAAGAGGCCAAATCCACAATTGACATGGGCTGCTTACATCTGTCCTTGAAATTCTGGATAAACCGGGCTTTTAACTCGGCCCATGACCCAACGGAGTTAGCCGGTAATCCCTTCAACCAAGTACGAGCCGTTCCTTACGGGGACCTTTGAAATCCTTGGGCAACCGTACGTTACGCAAAGCCGGGGTCAAACACGGCACACCCAAAGACCTGAAAGTTACTCCTGTCTCGACTGAGGCCGTCGGATGAACTGGAGAAGGCTGACGGGCCGTGTAGTCCACCGCTAACTCGACCTCTCGACGTGCTCTACCTTGGCCCACCACATTCTGAGCATCGGCACCACCGCCTGCCGGGTTATGGCCACGAGGTGGATTACGATTCCGCACACTGCTTGACACGGCCAGCTCATCAATATGTATGTTCTAACTCCGGCTTGGACGGGGGGTGGAATGAATCCTCTCACGGCTATATGAATAAGCCTGCTGCTGAGGCAAGGCTGTCTAAAGGAGCTCTCTAGCCCATCGCGTCTCAATTGCTACTGGGGACTTGCCTTCGACAGGGAGAGCCGCCAAGCGTGAAGCAGCGGCGACCATGTTATCCAAGGGGTTAGAGTAATGACCCAGCGGTGTCGGCACATGATGCGGCGTCGGTGCATGCTGTGGCCGGTTATTACCCTGACGAGGCGGATCCATCGTGCGCGGTTGAACCGGCGCACCTATTCCTGGTGCTTCAGTCTGGTTTATCACTGGTTGGTTACTGGTCCCTGCTCCGGGCATGTTGAAGAGGTTTCTCAGCTCGTAAACCAAAGGTAGGCGGGTCTGATGCCTTCTCCTCATGACATCATTCGACGTGTTCTGATCTAGCATAAGCCGGAAAGATTCTGATTGAACTTGCTGTGCCACAGCCTCCAACTCGGCCCGCATCGTGGCCATCCTTATATCCTCGGCTGCCATGTCTTCCTTGGCTTGAGTTATCTGGTCTCTCGCCTTGGCAATTTCCGCATTATGTTCATCCCGATTTGCCGCACTAGCCTCGGTCGTCATCAGTGTTGCTAAAGCGTCAAGTAAACCGGACAAGACTTGAGCCGACGGGCGCGCAGGGCCTCCTGCCCCGGTTGCTGTTGCCGCTGCTGACCCAAAGATTAATGCCACCGCAGTTGAAGAATTCTGCCCTGGCTGTGTACCGGCCATAAAGATTGCAACCCAGTTCAGCGGCTCGTGTGGATCCGGAATACTGTTGCCATCGGAATAGCCCCCAAGCTGGTCGTCTTGCAGCTAGTACAATGACTCAGTCTCTCCAGTAGATGACTCGCCATTGGAGTAAACGACGGTTTCACCATCAGATACCGGTCTATCCTTAGATTCTGCCCCGTGGATGACTCCCACGAAGGCACGCTTCATGGTAGGCTGAACCCGGGCGGGTCTCGCACGCTAAGCCGTCTCGATGATGTCGGTGCAGATGTCCGGCTCAGGGCCCGGTTCGCCGACCTTGCCGATGAAGACGTGAATTCCGTCGAAGGGGACCCGGTACCCGTACTCAATGGAGCCGGCTTCGGGGCCCCAGCCTGCATCGTTGATGTAGAGATTGCCGCGGCGACTCTTGGTCATCCGGCCCACGGCGTATCCTTTGAGCCCTTCGAAGCTTCCCTTCAAGAACTCGAAACCATCGTGCGATAGCCCCACGGTGGGCGCCAACTGTCGTGGAAACGTCACGACAGATGTCCTAGTGTGAGGACTTAGTCATGGAGCCATGGCGTTGAGGTTGGCTTAAAGGGCTTAAACATGACAAAGGACACGGGAGTTTATACTGGTTCGGCCCCTTACGATGAAGGTAATAGCCTAGTTCAGTTTGTAGTTGGTATTGCTAGGGTTTTGATGAACGGGGATCAAATACGCTTGACCCGACTCTCGATCTCTTGTTTTCTCTCTCTAAACCGTCGACGGGTCGTCCCCTTATATACACAGGTTGACGCCTAGCGGTTTACAGAGTCTCGGTCGGCTCATAAACGTGTTCGGATCGGTTTCTACCTTTTCTTATCTTACAACACAAGTTATACATCTTATGGTGGTTTATCTCTATGGGCCATAATCCGCCTTTGGGCCTTGGGTCTTCTTGTTAACTCTCCTTCATAAAGCGTCATACTCCTTGTCCTCGTGGGCTTTGATAGGAACAACTTACTATGAGTATAATCCGGCCCCTCCTGGGCGGTTTATACTCAATAGTTATATCCTCAACAAATAGGGTGTGATTACATTGTTCAGACATACCATTACGCTATGGTGTTCCAGATGGCGAACTGTGAAACGATTCCACCTTGTCTTTAGTGATTGCCAAACTCATAACTCAGATACTCTCCCCTTGATCAGATCGTAGGAACTTGATCTTCTTGTTACGATGATTCTCAACTTCACTCTGAAATTGCTTGAACTTTTCAAACGTTTCAGACTTATGCTTCATTAAGTAAATGTACCCATATCTACTCAATTCATTGGTGAAGGTGAGAAAATAACAATATCCACCGCACGCGTCAATACTCATCGGACCGCACACATCACCATGTATGATTTCCAACAAGTCACTTGCCCGTTCCATTGTTCCAAAAACGGGGTTTTAGTCATCTTGCCAACGAGGCATGGTTCGCATGTGTCAAGTGATTCAAAATCAAGTGACTTCAAAAGTCCATTAGCATGGAGGTTCTTCATGCGCTTTACACCAATATGACCTAAGCGGCAGAGCCACAAGAAAGTGGTACTATCATTATCAACTCTACATCTTTTGGCATCAATGTTATGAACATGTGTATCACTACGACCGAGATTCAATAAACCATTCACATTGGGTGCATGACCGTAGAAGGTGTTATTCATGTAAACAGAATAACAATTATTCTCTGACAAATGAATAACCGTATTGCAATAAACATGATCCAATCATGTTCATGCTCAATGCAGACACCAATGCAAACAACATTTATCTAGGTTCAGCACTAATCCCGAAGGTAGAGGGAGCGTGCAATGGTGATCATATCATCCTTGGAAATACTTCCAACACACATCATCACCTCGCCCTTAGCTAGTCTCTGTTTATTCCATAGCTTTTGTTGCAAGTTACCAATATTAGCAACTGAACCAGTATCTAATACCCATGTGCTACTAGGAGTACTAGTAAGGTACACATCAATAACACATATATCAAATATACTTTTGTTGAAGTTGCCAGCCTTCTTATCTACCAAGAATTCGAGGCAGTTCCGCTACCAGAGACCGTTCCCCTAATAGAAGCACTTTGTCTCGGGTTTGGGTTCTTGGGTTTCTTCACTGGAGCGGCAACTGGCTTGCCATCATGAAGTTTCCCTTCTTGCCCTTGCCCTTCTTTGAAACCAGTGGTCTTGTGAACCATCAACACTTGATGCTCCTTCTTGATTTCTACCTTTACGGCCTTAAGCACGACGAACAGCTCCGGGATCATCTTCCCTTGCATGTTATAGTTCATCATGAAACTCTAGCATCTTGGTGATAGTGACTGGAGAACTTTTGTCAATCACTCTCTTATCTGGAAGATTAACCCCACTTGATTCAAGTGATTGAAGTACCCAGACATTCTGAGCACATGCTCACTAGCTGAACTATTCTCCTCCCTCTTGTAGGCAAAGATCTTGTCAGAGGTCTCAAACCTCTCACCACGGGCATGAGCCTGAAATACCAATTTCAGGTCTTGGAACATGTCAAATGTTCCATGGTGTTCAAAATGCTTTTGGATCCCCGACTCTAAGCCGTAAAGCATGGCACACTAAACTATCAGGTAGTCATCAAAACGTGTCTGCCAGATATTCACAACATCCACAGACGACGCCAGAGGGGTTGGCACACCGAGCGGTGCATCAAGGACATAAGCCTTCTGTGTAGCAGTGAGGACAATCCTCAGACTACGGCCCTAGTATGCACAATTGCTTGCAATATCTTTCAACTTAGTCTTTCTCTATGAACATATTCAAACAAGGAGCTAAAGCGCGAGCTATTGATCCACAACATAATTTGCAAAGACAATTTAGACTATATTCATGATAATTAAGTTCATCTAATTAAATTATTTAATGAACTGCCACTCAGATAGACATCCCTCTAGTCATCTAAGTGACACATGATCCGAATCGACTAGGTCGTGCCCGATTATCACGTGAGACAGACTAGTCATCAATGGTGAACATCTCCATGTTGATCGCATCTACTATACGACTCATGTTTGACCTTTCGGTCTGTTCCGAGGCCATGTCTGTACATGCTAGGCTCGTCAAGTCAACCTAAGTGTTTCGCATGTGTAAATCTGGCTTACACCTGTTGTATGCGAACGTTAGAAACTATCACACCCGATCATCACATGGTGCTTCTAAACAACGAACCTTCGCGACGGTGCACAGTTAGGGGGAACACATTTCTTGAAATTTTTAGTGAGGGATCATCTTATTTTATGCTACCGTCATTCTAAGCAAATAATATGCAACCATGACAAACATCACATGCAAATCATAAAGTGACATGATATGGCCAATATCATCTTGCGCCTTTGATCTCCATCTTCGAGGCACGACATGATCACCTTCGTCACCGGCATGACACCATGATCTCCATCATCGTGTCTTCATGAAGTTGTCTCGCCAACTATTACTTCTACTACTATGGCTAACGGTTAGCAATGAAGTAAAGTAATTACATGGCGTTTTTCATTGACACGCAGATCATACAATAAATTAAGACAACTCCTATGGCTCCTGCCGGTTGTCATACTCATCGACGTGCAAGTCGTGATTCCTATTACAAGAACATGATCAATCTCATACATCACACATATATAATTCATCACATCCTTTTGGCTATATCACATCACATAGCATACCCTGCAAAAACAAGTTAGACGTCCTCTAATTGTTGTTGTATGTTTTACGTGGCTGTTATGGGTTTCTAGCAAGGATGTTTCTTACCTACGCAAAAGCCACAACGGTGATATGCCAATTGCTATTTACCCTTCATAAGGACCCTCTTCATTGAGTCTGATCCGACTAAAGTGGGAGAGACAGACACCCGCTAGCCACCTTATGCATCAAGTGCATGTCTGTCGGTGGAACCAGTCTCACGTAAGAGTACGTGTAAGGTTGGTCTGGGCCGCTTCATCCCACAATGCCGCCGAATCAAGATAAGACTAGTAACGGTAAGCAAATTGACCAAATCATCGCCCACAACTACTTTGTGTTCTACTCGTGCATAGAATCTACGCATAGACCTAGCTCATGATGACATTGTTGGGGAACGTAGTAATAATTCAAATTTTTCCTACGTGTCACCAAGAACAATCTAGGAGGTGCTAGCAACAAGAGAGAAGGAGTGCATCTTCATACCCTTGAAGATCGCTAAGCGGAAGCGTTACAAGAATGCGGTTGATGGAGTCGTACTCGCGACGATTCAAATCGCGGAAGAACTGATCAAGCGCCGAACGGACGGCGCCTCCACGTTTAACACACGTACAACCCGGGGACGTCTCCTCCTTCTTGATCCAGCAAGGGGAGAGGAGAAGTTGAGGGAGAACTCCGGCAGCACGACGGCGTGGTGGTAGTGGAGCTCGTGGTTCTCCGGCAGAGCTTCGCTAAGCACTATGAAGGAGGAGGAGGAGGTGTTGGAGGAGGGAGGGGTGCGCCAGGGAAGGGGTTGTGGCTTCCCTCTCTCTCCCTCACTATATATAGTGGGAATGGGGGAGGAGGAGGCGCCCAAGGGGTTCCCTAGGGGGCGGCGGCCAAGGCAGATTGGATCTCCCTAGGGAAATCCTAGGGAGACTTGCCCCCCAAGCCAAGCCAGGCGGAGGCTTGCCTCCCAAGCCAGGTGGAGGCGCCCCACCTATCCAAGTTACATGAGGTGGGGTGGGAGGGGTGCACAGCCCCTCAGTGGGCTGATGTGCCCCCTTCCTCTGGCCCATAAGGCCCCCCTAGCGCTTGTCGGGGCCTCCAAAACCCCTTTCGGTCACGCTGGTCGTCACCTCGTACCCCCAGAACAATTCCGGACTCCAATACCCTTCGTCACATATATCGATCTTCACCTCTGGACCATTCCGGAGTTCCTCGTCACATCCAGATATCATCCGGGACTCCGAACAACCTTCGGTAGCCACATACTATTCCCATTACAACTCTAGCGTCACCAAACCTTAAGTGTGTAGACCCTACAGGTTCGGGAACCATGCAAACATGACCAAGACACATCTCCGGCAGATAACCAATAAAGGGATCTAGATACCCATATTGGCTCCCACATGTTCCACGGTGATCTCATCGGATGAACCACGATGTCGGGAATTCAATCAATCCCGTATACAATTCCCTTTGTCCATCGGTATGTTACTTGCCCAAGATTCAATCATCGGTATCCCCATACCTCGTTCAATCTCGTTACTGGCAAGTCTCTTTACTCGTTGCGTAACTCATGATCCCGTGGCTAACTCCTTAGTCACATTGAGCTCATTATGATGATGCATTAACAAGTGGGCCCAGAGATACCTCTCCGTCATACGGAGTAACAAATCCTAGTCTCAATTCGTATCAACCCAACAGACACTTTTGGAGATACCTGTAGTGCACCTTTATAGCCACCCAGTTACGTTGTGACGTTTTATACACCCAAAGCACTCCTACGGTATCCGGGAGTTACACAATCTCATGGTCTAAGGAAATGATACTTGACACTAGAAAAGCTCTAGCAAACGAACTACACTATCTTGTGCTATGCTTAGGATTGGGTCTTGTCCATCACATCATTCTCCTAATGATTTGATCCCGTTATCAACGACATCCAATGGCCATGGTCCAGAAACCATAATCATCTATTGATCAACGAGCTAGTCAACTAGAGGCTTACTAGGGACATGTTGTGGTCTATGTATTCACACATGTATTACAGTTTCCGGTTAATACAATTATAGCATGAGCAATAGACAATTATCATGAACAAGGAAATATAATAATAACCATTTTATTATTGCCTCTAGGGCATATTTCCAACACACGCAAGATCTATCTAGGAGATGCATAGCAACGAGAGGGGAGAGTATGTCTATGTACCCTCGTAGACCGAAAGCGGAAGCATTGAGTAACGCGGTTGATGTAGTCGAATGTCTTCGCGATCCAACCGATCAAGTATCTAACGCAAGGCACCTCCGCGATCTACACACGTTCAGCTCGGTGATGTCCCTCAAACTTTAGATCCAGACGAGACCGAGGGAGAGTTTCCTCAGCACAACAGCGTGTTGACGGTGATGATGAAGTTACCGACGCACAGCTTTGCCTTAGCACTATGACAATATGACCGAGGTGGAAATCTGTGGAGGGGGGTGCTACCTCTTGAGCATGCCTTGGTTTTCCCTTGAAGAGGAAAGTGTGATGCAGCAAAGCAGCGTAAGTATTTCCCTCAGTTTTTGAGAACCAAGGTATCAATCCAGTAGGAGACCACGTGCGAGTCACCTCGTACCTACACAAACAAATAAGAACGTCACAACCAACGCGATAAAGGGGTTGTCAATCCCTTCACGGCCACTTGCAAGAGTGAGATCTAATAGAGATAATGATAATAAGATAAATATTTTTGGTATTTTTATGATATAGATTGAAAGTAAAGATTGCAAAATAAAATAGATTGGAAACTTGTACGATGGAAAATAGACCCGGGGCCATAGGTTTCACTAGTGGCTTCTCTCAAGATAGCATAAGTATTACGGTGGGTGAACAAATTACTATCGAGCAATTGATAGAATTGAGCATACTTATGAGAATATCTAGGTATGATTATGTATATAGGCATCACGTCCGTGACAAGTAGACCGACTCCTGCCTGCATCTACTACTATCACTCCACACATCAACCGCTATCCAGCATGCATCTAGAGTATTAAGTTCATAAGAACAGAGTAACGCTTTAAGCAAGATGACATGATGTAGAGGGATAAACTCATGCAATATGATATAAACCCCATCTTTTTATCCTCGATGTCAACAATATAATACGTGTCGTTTCCCCTACTGTCACTGGGATCAAGCATCGCAAGATTGAACCCAAAGCTAAGCACTTCTCCCATTGCAAGAAAGATCAATCTAGTACGCCAAACCAAACTGATAATTCGAAGAGACTTGCAAAGATAACCAATCATACATAAAAGAATTCAGAAAAGATTCAAGTATTATTCATAGATAATCTTGATCATAAACCCACAATTCATCGGATCTCGACAAACACACCGCAAAAGAAGATTACATCGAATAGATCTCCAAGAGAATCAAGGAGAACTTTGTATTGAGATCCAAAGAGAGAGAAGAAGCCATCTAGCTTCTAGATATGGACCCGAAGGTCTGAAGTAAACTACTCACACATCATCGGAGGGGCCACGGAGTTGATGTAGAGGCACTCCGTGATCAATGCCCCCTCCGGCGGAGCTCCGGAAAAGGCCCCAAGATGGGATCTCTTGGGTACAGAAGGTTGTGGCAGTGGAAATAGGGTTTCGTGGTGCCCCTGGATGTTTTTGGGGTACGTAGGTATATATAGGAGGAAGAAGTAGGTCGGTGGAGCCACGAGGGGCCCACGAGGGGGGGCTGCCTCATGGCTGCCTTGTTGGTTGGTTGACGTCCACTCCAGGTCCTCTCGATCACGTTTGTTCCAAAAATCACGCTCCCAAAGGTTTCATTCCGTTTGGACTCCATTTGATATTCCTTTTCTGCGAAACACTGAAATAGGCAAAAAAACGACAATTTGGGCTGGGCCTCCGGTTAATAGGTTAGTCCCAAAAATAATATAAAAGTGTAAAATAAAGCCCATTAACATCCAAAACAGATAATATAATAGCATGGAACAATAAAAAATTATAGATACATGGGAGACGTATCAGCATCCCCAAGCTTAATTCCTGCTCGTCCTCGAGTAGGTAAATGGTAAAAATAGAATGTTTGATGTGGAATGCTTTCTAGAATATTCTTCAATGTATTTTTCTCTATTGTGGCATGAATATTCAGATCCGAAAGATTCAAGATAAAAGTTTATTGTTGACATAAAAATAGTAATACTCCAAGTATGCTAATCAAGCAATTATGTCTTATCAAAATACCATAGACAAAGAAAACTTATCCCTACAAAGTCATATAGTTTGGCCATGCTTCATTTTCATCACACAAAATGCTGTCATCATGCACAACCCCGATGACAAGCCAAGCAATTGTTTCATACTTAGCCTTTTCAAACTCTTTCGACTTTTATGCAATATATGAGCACGAGCCATGGACATAGCACTATGGGTGGAATAGAATATGATAATTGAGGTTGTGTGAGGAGACAAAAGGGAGAAAGTCTCACATTGACGTGGCTAATCAATGGGCTATGGAGATGCCCACCGATTGATGTCAATGCAAGGACTAGGGATTTCCATGCAACGGATGCACTAGAGCTATAAATATATGAAAGCTCATCACAGAAACTAAGTGGGTGTCCATCCAACTTGCTTGCCCACGAAGACCTAGGGCATTTGAGGAAGCCCATCATTGGAATATACAAGCCAAGTTCTATAATGTAAAATTCCCACTAGTTTATGAAAGTGACAACATAGGAAACTCTCTATCATGAAGATCATGGTGCTACTTTGAAGCACAAGTGTGGAAAAAGGATAGTAACATTGTCCCTTCTCTCTTTTTCTCTCTTTTTTTATTTGGGCCTTCTTTCTTTCTTTTTTTGGCCTCTTTTCTCCTCTCTTTTTTCATCCGGAGTCTCATCCCGACTTGTGGGGGAATCATAGTCTCCATCATCCTTTCCTCACATGGGACAATGCTCTAATGATGATCATCACACTTTTATTTTCTTACAACTCAAGAATTACAACTTGATACTTAGAACAAAATATGACTCTATGTGAATGCCTCCGGCGGTGTACCGGGATTGCGATGAATCAAGAGTGACATGTATGAAAAATTTAAGCATGGTGGCCTTGCCACAAATATGATGCCAACTACATGATCATGCAAAGCAATATGACAATGATGATGCGTGTCATAATAAATGGAACGATGGAAAGTTGCATGGCAATATATCTAGGAATGGCTATGGAAATGCCATAATAGGTAGGTATGGTGGCTGTTTTGAGGAAGATATAAGGAGGCTTATGTGTGATAGAGTGTATCGTATCACGGGGTTTGGATGCACCGGCGAAGTTTGCACCAACTCTCAAGGTGAGAAAGGGCAATGCATGGTACCAAAGAGGCCAGCAATGATGGAAGGGTGAGAGTGCGTATAATCCATGGACTCAACATTAGTCATAAAGAACTCACATACTTATTGCAAAAATCTACAAGTCATCAAAACCAAGCACTACGTGCATGCTCCTAGGGGGATAGATTGGTAGGAAAAGACCATCGCTCGTCCCCGACCGCCACTCATAAGGAAAGCAATCAAAGAACACCCCATGCTTAAAATTTGTCACATAGCGTTTACCATACATGCATGCTACGGGACTTGCCAACTTCAACACAAGTATTCATCAATTTCACAATTACTCAACTAGCACACCTCTAATATTACCGCCTTTATATCTCAAAACCATCTATCAAGCATCCAACTTCTCTTAGCATTTAAAATTTATAACCAAAGTGAATTACCATGCAGTTCTAAAGGATTCTCAAAATGATATAAGTGAAGCATGAGAGATCAATTATTTCTATAAAATAGAACCGCCGCCATGCTCTAAAAGATATAAGCGAAGCACTGGAGCAAAAATTATCCAACTCAAAAGATATAAGTGAAGCACATAGAGTATTCTAATAAATTCCAATTCATGTGTGTCTCTCCGAAAAGGTGTGTGCAGAAAGGATGATTGTGGTAAACTAAAAAGCAAAGACTCAAATCATACAAGACGCTCCAAGCAAAACCCATATCATGTGGCGAATAAAAATATAGCTCCAAGTAAAGTTACCGATGGACGAAGACGAAAGAGGAGATGCCTTCCGGGGCATCCCCAAGCTTAGGCTTTTGGTTGTCCTTGGATTTTACCTTGGGGTGCCTTGGGAATCCCCAAGCTTAGGCTCTTGCCACTCCTTGTTCCATAATCCATCAAATATTTACCCAAAACTTGAAAACTTCACAATACAAAACTTAAAAGAAAAATCTTCGTGAGCTCTGTTAGTAAAAGAAAACAAACCACCACTTCAAGGTACTGTAATTAACTCATTCTTTATTTATATTGGTGTTAAACCTACTGTATTCCAACTTTTCTATGGTTCATAAACTCTACTACTAGCCATACATTCATCAAAATAAGCAAACAACACACCAAAAACAGAATCTGTCAAAAACAGAACAGTCTGTAGTAATCTGTAGGTTTCGAGTACTTATGGAACCCCAAAAATTCTAAAATAAATTTCTGTACGTGAGGAATTTATGTATTAATCATATTCAAAAAGAATGAACTAAATATCACTCTTCATTAAAAAATGGCAGCAATTCTCGTGAACGCTAAAGTTTCTGTTTTTTACAGCAAGATCAAAAGGACTTTCCCCAAGTCTTCCAACGGTTCTACTTGGAACAAACACTAATAAAACACAAAAAACACAACCAAATAAGAGGCTATGTAAATTATTTATTACTAAACAGGAACAAAAATCAAGGAATAAAAATAAAATTGGGTTGCCTCCCAACAAGCGCTATCGTTTAACGCCCCTAGCTAGGCATAAAAGCGAGGATAGATCTAGGTATTGCCATCTTTGGTATTGGGAAACAAAAGAGAAAATTTCTTTTCTATAGCATTTATATTTCTATTTTGAGAGAGCACGTGGCCATTAATGATGTAAGAAAGATTAAGCACATTACAAAAATTTGCATCTAAACTAGCCTTCATTTCTTTGATAATTTCATTTTGGTAAAAGCACAAAAGAGAGATGGAATCCACCTTCTCACTCATGGGCTGCCCAAATATAGTTTTCATATTTTCATAAGTATCTATGGGATCCCCCTCAAGAAAACCTTCTTCAAAAATAGAATCTACAACTTGTTTGAACAAAGAGGGTAAACCAATATAAAAGCTTTTCAGGTATATCTCAATTTGATATTGGGGCACATAGCTAGCTCGGATCCTTAATAGCCTATCCCAAGCATCTTTTAAAGATTCATCAAGTAAATAACGAAAAATTCCGGGATCATCTTCATCAAAATTATTCAAACTCTCATTGATAACCTCGGTAGGTCTTTCCATAGCATCATTATTTATGAGCTTAGAGAGGACAGAGGGACTATCCAGAGTAAAACCCGGGAGAGGGCCCTTAGCCCTTTTTGAATCGGCCATGACACAAGAAAAATAAACGGGAAAAAGGCGAATAAAACGGCAAGGGTGAAGTGGGGGAGAGGAAAACAAGAAGCAAATGGCAAATAATGTAATGCGAAGGATAAGAGTTGTGATAGGTACTTGGTATGTCTTGACTTGGCGTAGATCTCCCCGGCAACAGTGCCAGAAATCCTTCTTGCTACCTCTTGAGCATGCGTTGGTTCTCCCTTGAAGAGGAAAGGGTGATGCAGCAAAGCAGCGTAAGTATTTCCCTCAGTTTTTCAGAACCAAGGTATCAATTCAGTAGGAGACCACGCGCGAGTCACCTCGTACCTACACAAACAAATAAGAACCTCGCAACCAACGCGATAAAGGGGTTGTCAATCCCTTCATGACCACTTGCAAGACTGAGATCTAATAGAGATAATGATAATAAGATAAATATTTTTGGTATTTTTATGATATAGATTGAAAGTAAAGATTGCAAAATAAAATAGATTGGAAACTTGTATGATGGAAAATAGACCCCGGGGCCATAGGTTTCACTAGTGGCTTCTCTCAAGATAGCATAAGTATTACGGTGGGTGAACAAATTAATGTCAAGCAATTGATAGAATTGAGCATAGTTATGAGAATATCTAGGTATGATTATGTATATAGGCATCACGTCCGTGACAAGTAGACCGACTCCTGCCTGCATCTACTACTATTACTCCACACATCAACCGCTATCCAGCATGCATCTAGAGTATTAAGTTCATAAGAACAGAGTAACACTTTAGCAAGATGACATGATGTAGAGGGATAAACTCATGCAATATGATATAAACCCCATCTTTTTATCCTTGATGTCAACAATACAATACGTGTCATTTCCCCTACTGTCACTGGGATCGAGCACCGCAAGATTGAACCCAAAGCTAAGCACTTCTCCCATTGCAAGAAAGATCAATCTAGTAGGCCAAACCAAACTGATAATTCGAAGAGACTTGCAAAGATAACCAATCATACATAAAAGAATTCAGAAAAGATTCAAATATTTTTCATAGTTAATCTTGATCATAAACCCATTAACATCAATTTGGGCTGGGCCTCCGGTTAATAGGTTAGTCCCAAAAATAATATAAAAGTGTAAACTAAAGCCATTAACATCCAAAACAGATAATATAATAGCATGGAACAATCAAAAATTATAGATACGTTGGAGACATATTAGGGGGCACCACACACGGCTAAGAAATAACTTGTGTGTCTATGGGGTGCCCCCTCCCCCGTATATAAAGGAGTGGAGGAGGGGGCAGGGTGCGCCCCAAGGGGGGAATCCTACTCCTACTAGGAATAGGTTCCCCCCTTTCCTAGTCCAACTAGGAGGGGAAGGAAAGGGAAGAGGGGAAGAAGGAAAGGGGGCCGTCCCCCTCCCCAATTAGGATTGGGCTTGGCGGGCGCACCCCTCCTCTTGGCCGCCTCCTCCTCTCTTCCACCAAAGCCCATGAAGGACCATTAACCCCCCCCCCCCTCAGGGGGGGGAGGGGGTTCCGGTAACCCCTAGTACTCCGGAAAATGCCCGAACCTATCTGAAACCTTTCTGGTGTCCAAACATAACCTTCCAATATATCAATCTTCATGCCTCGACCATTTTGAGACTCCTCGTCATGTCCGTGATCACATCCAGGACTCCGAAAAACCTTCGGTACATCAAATCACATAACTGACAATACATATAATCATTGAATGTTAAGCGTGCAGACCCTACGAGTTCGAGAACTATGTAGACATGACCGAGACTCATCTCCGGTCAATAACCAATAGCAGAACCTGGATGCTCATATTGGTTCCTACATATTCTACGAAGATCTTTATCGGTCAAACCGCATAACAACATACGTTGTTCCCTTTGTCATCAGTATGTTACTTGCCTGAGATTCGATCGTCGGCATCATCATACCTAGTTCAATCTCGTCACCGGCAAGTCTCTTTAATCGTTCCATAATGCATCATCCCATAACTAACTCATTAGTCACATTGCTTGCAAGGCTCATAGTGATGTGCATTACCGAGAGGGCCCAGAGATACCTCTCTGACAATTAGAGTGACAAATCCTAATCTCGATCTATGCCAACTCAACAAACACCATCGGAGACACCTGTAGAGCATCTTTATAATCACCCAGTTACATTGTGACGTTTGATAGCAAACTAAGTGTTCCTCCGGTATTCGGGAGTTGCATAATCTCATAGTCATAGAAACATGTATAAGTTATGGAGAAAGCAATAGCCATAAACTAAATGATCATAGTGCTAAGTGATAACTCACAAGTATAGGGGATCGCAACAGTTTTCGAGGGTAGAGTATTCAACCCAAATTTATTGATTCGACACAAGGGGAGCCAAATAATATTCTCAAGTATTAGCAGTTGAGTTGTCAATTCAACCACACCTGGAAACTTAATATCTGCAGCAAGGTATTTAGTAGGAAAGTAATATGATAGTAGTGGTAACGATAGAAAAAGGTAATGATAACAAAAGTAATGTTTTGGTATTTTGTAGTGATTGTAACAATAGCAACGGTAAAGTAAATAAGCGAAGAACAATATATGGAAAGCTCGTAGGCAATGGATCGGTGATAGAGAATTATGCCGGATGCGATCGATCATGTAACAGTCATAACCTAGGGTGACACAGAACTAGCTCCAATTCATCAATGTAATGTAGGCTCATAACCTAGGTTGACACAGAACTAGCTCCAATTCATCAATGTAATGTAGGCATGTATTCCGAATATAGTCATGCGTGCTTATGGAAAAGAACTTGCATGACATCTTTTGTCCTACCCTCCCGTGGCAGCGGGGTCCTAGCGGAAACTAAGGGATATTAAGGCCTCCTTTTAATAGAGTACCGGACCGAGGCATTAACACATAGTGAATACATGAACTCCTCAAACTACGGTCATCATCAGGAGTGGTCCCGATTATTGTCACTTCGGGGTTGCGGATCATAACACATAGTAGGTGACTATATACTTGCAAGATAGGATCAAGAACTCACATATATTCATGAAAACATAATAGGTTCAGATCTGAAATCATGGCACTCGGGCCCTTGTGACAAGCATTAAGCATAGCAAAGTCATGGCAACATCAATCTCAGAACATAGTAGATACTAGGGATCAAACCCTAACAAAACTAACTCGATTACATGATAAATCTCATCCAACCCATCACCGTCCAGCAAGCCTACGATGGAATTACTCACGCACGGCGGTGAGCATCATGAAATTGGTGATGGAGGAAGGTTGATGATGACGATGACGATGGATTCCCCTCTCCGGAGCCCTAAACGGACTCCAGATCAGCCCTCCCGAGAGGTTTTAGGGCTTGGTGGCGGCTCCATATCGTAAAACGCGATGAATCCTTCTCCTTTATTTTTCTCTCCCCAAAAGTGAATATATATAGAGTTGGAGTTGAGGTCGGAGGAGCTCCAGGGGGGCCACGAGGTAGGGGCGCGCCCAGGGGGGCAGGCGCACCCCCCACCCTCGTGGCTAGGGTGTGGGCCCCCTGGCCTTGACTTTTGCCAGTATTTTTTATTATTTCCAAAAAGACGCTCCGTGGAGTTTCAGGTCATTCCGAGAACTTCTGTTTCTGCACATAAATAACACCATGGCAATTCTGCAGAAAACAGTGTCAGTCCGGGTTAGTTCCATTCAAATCATGCAAGTTAGAGTCCAAAACAAGGGCAAAAGTGTTTGGAAAAGTAGATACGATGGAGACGTATCAACTCCCCCAAGCTTAAACCTTTGTTTGTCCTCAAGCAATTCAGTTGATAAACTAAAAGTGATAAAGAAAAAAATTTACAAACGATGTTTGCTCTTGTTGTTGTAAATATGTAAAGCCAGCATTCAAGTTTTCAGCAAAGATTATGAACTAACCATATTCACAATAATGCTTAGGTCTCATGTTTACTCATATCAATGGCATAATCAACTAGCGAGCAATAATAATAAATCTCGGATGACAACACTTTCTCAAAACAATCATAATATGATATAACAAGATGGTATCTCGCTAGCCCTTTCTGAGACTGCAAAACATAAATGCAGAGCACCTTTAAATATCAAGGACTGACTAGACATTGTAATTCATGGTAAAAGAGATCCAGTTAAGTCATACTCAATGTAAACTAACAGTAATGAATGCAAATGACAGCGGTGCTCTCCAACTGGTGCTTTTTAATAAGAGGATGATGACTCAACATGAAATTAAATAGATAGGCCCTTCGCAGAGGGAAGTAGGGATTTGTAGAGGTGCCAGAGCTCGGTTTTGAAATAGAGATGAATAATGTTTTGAGCGGTATACTTTCATTGTCAACATAACAACCAAGAGATGGCGATATCTTCCATGCTACCCACATTATAGGCGGTTCCCAAACATAATGGTAAAGTTTATACTCCCCCTCCACCAACAAGCATCAATCCATGGCTTGCTCGAAACAGCGAGTGCCTCCAACTAACAAGAGTCCCAGGGGGGAGTTTTGTTTGCAATTATTTTGATTTAGTTTGCATAAAGCATGGGACTGGGCATCCCAGTGACCAGCCATTTTCTCGTGAGTGAGGAGCGGAGTCCACTCCTCTTGAGAATAACCCGCCTAACATGGAAGATATGGACAACCCTAGTTAATACATGAGCTATTCGAGCATACAAAACAGAATGTTTTTTGAAGGTTTAGAGTTTGGCACATACAAATTTACTTGGAACGGCAGGTAGATACCGTACATAGGTAGGTATGGTGGACTCATATGGAATAACTTTGGGGTTTATGGAGTTGGATGCACAAGCAGTATTCCCGCTTAGTACAAGTGAAGGCTAGAAAAAGACTGGGAAGCGACCAGCTAGAGAGCGACAACAGTCATGAACATGCATTAAAATTAATCAACACCGAATGCAAGCATGAGTAGGATACAATGCACCATGAACATAAATATCATAGAGGCTATGTTGATTTTGTTTCAACTACATGCGTGAACATGTGCCAAGTCAAGCAACTCGAATCGTTCAAAAGAGGATACCACCCTATCATACCACATCACAACCATTTTAATAGCATGTTGGCACGCAAGGTAAACCATTATAAGCTCCTAGCTAATTAAGCATGGCATAAGAAACTATGATCTCTAGTTGTCATTGCAAACATGTTTATTCATAATAGGCTGAATCAGGAGCGATGAACTAATCATATTTACAAAAACAAGAGAGGTCGAGTTCATACCAGCTTTTCTCATCTCAGCCAGTCCATCATATATCGTCATAATTGCCTTTCACTTGCACGATCGAACGATGTGAATAATAATAATAGTGCACGTGCATTGGACTAGCTGGAATCTGCAAGCATTCAATAAACAGGAGAAGACAAGGCAATATGGGCTCTTTTGTCATATCAACAATAATGCATATAAGAGACACTTCAACAATTTAATTATGGTCTTCTCCTATCGACTCCCAAAGAAAAGAAAAGAAATACAACTATATACACGGGAAAGCTCCCAACAAGCAAAAAGAAGAACATGAAATCTTTTTGGGTTTTCTTTTTAATTACTACTGCAAGCATGGAAATTAAAACTAGCTAAAAGCTACAACTATTTTTTTGTTTTTCTTAAGGTTTATTAAACACACAAGAAGAAAGCATAAAAAGGAAAATAAACTAGCATGGATGATACAATGAAAAAGTATGAGCACCGACATCTAGCAATGAGCGTGTGAACATGAATGTAATGTCGGTGAGAAATACGTACTCCACCAAGCTTACGCTTTTGGCCTAAGTTGGTCTAATGCCACGGATGGCCTGGCGGATACCCAAAGTTGTAGTTGGGGTCGTACTGAGTTGCAGCAGTCATTGCATTGTGGGCTGCAGCTTGGAGGCGAGCTATCTCAGCCCTCCTCTTATACTCTTCTACCTCCTCTCTGGTTATAAAATATCTTCCCTTTGCCTGAAAATCAAAGAAAGTAGAAGCAGGGAGAGCGACGTGATAGGTGCGCCGTCTGTTAAAGATTAGTCGGTACTGGAGGAACTGATCGTTCCTCTCAACAAACTGATGACGAACCATAGCCTCATAATCCAAATAAGCAGTAGGCAACTCAATATCATCCTCACATATGGTTATACCAAGAAAATTAGCTATGCGGGTTGCATAAATTCCACCAAAGAAATCTCCACTAAATCTATTAAGATGCAACCTACGTGCAACAATGGCTCCCAAATTATAAGATTTATCTCCTAACACAGCTCCTAAGAATACTGAGGTCAGGGACACACATGTGACATGCTTCATCTTTACCGTTAATGCATCTACCTATGAAGAGAGCAAAATAATGTATAGCAGGAAAGTGAATGCTCCCTATGGTAGCTTGTGCTATATCTCTAGATTCCCCCATAGTTATACTACCAAGAAAATCTCTAAATTCAGATTTGTGAGGTTCACTAGAACTACCCCATTGTGGAAGTTTGCAAGCAGTGGTAAAGTCCTCTGAGTCCATAGTGTAAGAATTTTCATAAAGATCAAATAGGACAGTTTGAGAATTACGTGAAGATGAAAATTCAAACCTCCTCACAAAGGAACTAGTGAGATAGTGGTACTGACGGCATTTTTCTTCCTCGAAGCTCACAAGATCAGCGTTACGCAAATATGCGTTAAATTCTTCCTTAATTCCCGCTCGTTCCATGAAGTCCTCTGAAGGCCATTCACAAGGCTGCACTGGAGCGTCCCTTGGTGGCTCATCATCAGCATCACGCATTGCAAGCCTGGGTCCTTGCTTCCTTGAAGAACCACCTTGGTACATTTTCCTAAGCACATTTCTCCCTCTGAAAAATTTCTGAAATTTTTAGTAACTTCAAATAAAAGTGAGCCAAGCTCAACAAAATTGATAGCAACTACTCCTACAAGTGCCTAGAGCCTATATCATGCATCAAAACTACTTGGAACCACACAAATTTGACATGCAAGCTCAAGAACAGGGTCACCTAAGCAGCAAAAGTTTGCAATGGATAAAACACTAGAACAAAAACTAATTGGACCAATGGAGTCACATACCAAGGAACAATCTCCCAAAGCAGTTTTGTGAGAGGTGCTTTGAGCAAGGAGATCGAAAATCGCAGCAAAATGAGCTAGAACTTGTGCTTGAGCTGGATAATGGTGTTTGTGGGAGGAAGGAGTGTGTGGGTGCAGGAATAAGTGGAGGAGGGCCACCATGGGCCCACGAGGCAGGGGCGCGCCCAGGGGGTAGGGCGCGCCCTCCACCCTCGTGGCCACGTGGATGCCCCCCTGCTGTGTTCTCAGTGCCAAATATTCTCAAATATTCCAAAAAAACATATTTAAATTTCAGGGCATTTGGAGAACTTTTATTTTCGGGTTATTTTTATATTGCACGGATAATTCAGATAACAGACATAAAATACTATTTTTATTTTATTTAATATAAATAACAGAAAGTAAAAAGAGGGTACAGAGAGTTGTGTTTCCTAAATTCATCCATCTCATGATCATCAAAAGGAATCCATTAACAAGGTTGATCAAGTCTTATTAACAAACTCATTCCGAATAACATGGAACCGGAGAATTTTCGAATAACACTAGGTTTCCTCAACGGGGATATGCACATCCCCAACAATAAGAATATCATATTTCTTCTTGACAGTAGGAAGAGGAAATTCAAAACCTCCAAAAATAATCGATGGAATTTTTCCAATAGAATTGATACTATGAACTTGAGGTTGTTTCCTCGGAAAATGTACCGTATGCTCATTAATTATGATTAACATGAAAAGTGACATGCCCTTTGTTGCAATCAATAAAAGCCCCTGCAGTATTCAAAAAGGGTCTTCCAAGAATAATAGACATACTATCATCCTCGGGAATCTATAATACCTAAATAGTTCATCCCCACTACCATATTTCACTTGACATGCAAGCTATCCACCTCATCAATCTGCCACATCAACATTCTTTTTTCAATTCCAATTATTAATAGGCCGACCTCCGTGCTACTCAAGTTCATGTCAGCGTTCATGCAAGCGTTCATGGCCCACCATTATGCGGACGAGCGTACGCCTATCCACTCCCCCAGATCGATCCCCCATCAAAGAGCCCGACGGCATCACTTCCTTCTCCACTTCAATTTCTTCCCCGCCATAGAATTCATTCACCAATCCTTGCCGTGTGGCTGGCTGGTGGATGGACGGTGTTATTTTCCCCCTCATGATTCTCCATGGAAACGCCTCTTAATTTCTCTCTCCCTCTTCACCTTCTCTAATCTCTATCAAACCTCAATAATATCTTGATTGATTTTCAGGATAACTGATGCACGCCCCCACTAGGCCCCTCGGCTCCTCTCCCTTCATCCCCGTAAATCCATCGTCACACTTTTGATTCGCCTAAGCACCTAACTCAGGCGACCCCTTCATCTAGCTATGCCACCAGCGGCGACTTTCCACAGCCATGTGCTCCTCCACTTGCTACGCCATTGCCGCCTCCCTCAAAACCGTCATCGCCGTCTTCCTGAGCCATTGAGGACACCGGCCCCAACTGAGGCAACAGTGGCAACACCGCCAAGTCCACCTCGCCAGCGATCAGCCGAGCCTCCGCACCTACCAACTCATCGCACCACGGCCGGGGCCCTGCTCATCCTGACACTCCACCGCAAACTGCTCCCGCTAGGACGAGCTATTGTTACCTGCCACTGCCTTCCGATAGCGCCGACAGGGGTCAACATCACCAACAAGAGCCATTGGCAGCAACAGGGGCAAACCTTCTACAGCTGCGGACAATGAGTCGTCGGTCAGCTTCATCTTCATCTAGAAGCCGTTCATACGACCGCACTCCCACAGCCTCACCACCACCACCTACAACGACGACCACGACCACATGAGCTGGATCAGAAGATGGACAGGGTGGAGGACGAGTTCCTGTCCATGCTCCACTTGGCATGAAGAAACTATTGCGATAAGAGGAGGCCACGGATTAGGTTGACTTTCTAATATGAAGAAGCTTGGTTGGAGGCTCCGCCACCACGGGTATCTTTGATGCTGACAGCATGTAGATACCATTTGGCTCCTTTCTAGATTCAGTTTCTGCACTCTTCCTAAATTTGCTGTACAGTATGAATCAATACCAAACTCCTTTTGTATTTTTGAAACTATGTCATGTGAGCGCGTTCCTGCATTCCTGCTTTGTTCGTGTTGGTGACGGTGGTTAGCAACTTTCAGATTTAGTAAAATATTTTTCCCCATAAGAGATGGATAGATAAGGTTATATATACTTGCATTAACATTGTTTTTGGTAAGGGGTTACTACTATTAATGATTTTTTATCTCATCGGGAAAGGTTCTTCGAATATTAGTCCAATAATGCTTTAACTAAGCTGTTCTCTTTTCGCACATCCAACGAATATCATCTAATGATATGCTCCTGCTACAAGAGATATTTGCATATGTCAGAATGAATCTACGGCAACAGACTAGAAAACTGTTCAAATATGCATGTAACTTTCTGTTGTTATCCCTGCAAAAAAAACTTTCTGTTGTTATTTTCATATAATAAATTGTGCTCTCAACGCCCCTGGCTCAGAAGTCAGTATACGTTAATTTTTGGTGCACAACATTCAAATCAATTTAACTTTTTTTGTTGCATATTTTTGTAAGGAAATATATTAACCATAATGTGGTAATCTTATTTTGCAAGCCTCTGATCTACAAAGTGTCAAATTTGAGTTCTGCCATTTAATTGCTTACAACTTAAAATTCATCATCGAACACGATAGTTTAACTTTTCTCGACCAAAGCCTCGCTTGGTATCATGTTTTTTTCTTCGTCCAATAATTGCCTTTTCTTTGTTATACATACACCTTCAAAAGACTTTAGACTAATATATCCTGCCGCAACGCGCGGGGTATCATCTAGTATCAAGAATAACAAAGTCCATTAAAATAGTAACTCACAACAGGCACATCCTCACAAATACCGACAGGTATAGCAGTTGATTTATCAGCCATTTGCAAAGATATTTCAGTAGGTGTCAACTTATTCAAATCAAGTCTACGATATAAAGAGAGAGGCATAACACTAACAACGGCTCCAAGATCACATAAAGCAGTTTTAACATAGTTTCTTTTAATGGAGCATGGTATAGCGGGTACTCCTGGATCTCCAAGTTTCTTTCGTATTCCACCTTTAAAAGTATAATTAGCAAGCATGGTGGAAATTTCAGCTTCCGGTATCTTTATTTTATTAGTAACAATTTCTTTCATATACTTAGCATAAGGATTCATTTTGAGCATATCAGTTAATCGCATACGCAAAAAGATAGGTCTAATCATTTCAGCAAAGCGCTCAAAATCCTCATCATCCTTTTTCTTGGATGGTTTGGGAGGAAAAGGCATGGGTTTTTGAACCCAAGTCTCTCTTTCTTTACCGTGTTTCCTAGGAACAAAGTCTTTCTTATCATAACGTTGATTCTTTGATTGTGGGTTATCAAGATCAACAACAGGTTCAATGTCTATATCATTATCATTACTAGGTTAATCATCAACATGAACATCATCATTAACATTTTCACTAGTTTCAGGTTCATTACCAGATTGTGTTTCAACATCAGAAATAGAAATATCATTTGGATTCTCAGGTGTTTCGGTAATAGGTTCACTAGAAGCATGCAAAGTCCTATCATTCTTCTTTTTCTTTCTTTTAGAAGGACTAGGTGCATCTATATTATTTCTCTGAGAATATTTCTCAATTATCTTAGGGTGGCCTTCAGGATACAATGGTTCCTGAGTCATATTACCACCTCTAGTCATAACTCTAACAGCATAGTCATTATTCTTACTATTAAATTCATTGAGCAAATCATTTTGAGCTTTAAGTACTTGTTCTACTTGAGTGGTAACCATAGAAGCATGTTTACTAATAAGTTTAAGTTCACCTTTGACATTAGCCATATAATCACCCAAGTCTTCAAGCATATCAGCACTGCGTTTTAATTCTCTACCAAAATAAGCATTGAAGTCTTCTTGCTTAACCATAAATTTATCAAACTCATCTAAGCATGGGCTAGCAAACTTAGTAAATGGGATTTCAACTTTATCATATCTATAGAGAGAATTTACCTTTACTACCTGTGTTGGGTTATCAAGACCATGTGTTTCTTCAATAGGTGATGGATTAAAACCATATATTTATTCAACAGGCGGTAAATTAAGACCATGTATTTCTTCAATAGGAGGTAAATTCTTAACATCTTCAGCTTTAATACCCTTTTCTTTCATGGATTTCTTTGCCTCTTGCATATCTTCAGGACTGAGAAATAGAACACCTCTCTTATTCGGAGTCGGTTTAGGAATAGGCTCGGGAAGTGTCCAATTAGTTTCATTAGTCAACATATTATTCAATAGAATTTTAGCTTCATCCGGTGTTCTTTCCCTGAAAACAGAACCAGCACAACTATCCAGGTAATCTCTGGAAGCATCGGTTAGTCCATTATAAAATACATCAAGTATTTCATTTTTCTTAAGAGGATGATCAGGCAAAGCATTAAGCAATTGGAGAAGCAACTTGTTTCTTATGAGCAGGGAAATATTTAGCAGAGAAGTAATAAATCATATCCTAGGGACTACGCACACAACCAGGATCAAGAGAATTAAACCATATCTTAGCATCACCCTTTAATGAGAACGGAAATATTTTAAGGATATAAAAGTAGCGAGTTCTCTCATCATTAGTGAAAAGGGTGGCTATATCATTTAATTTAGTAAGATGTGCCACAACAGTTTCAGATTCATAGCCATAAAAAGGATCAGATTCAACCGAAGTAATTATATCAGGATCAATAGAGAATTCATAATCCTTATCAGTCACAAAGATAGGTGAAGTAGCATAAGCAGGATCATATTTCATTCTAGCATTCAGAGTTTTTTGTTTAAGCTTAGCTAATAATTTCTTAAGATCACTTCTATCATTGCAAGCAAGAAAGTATCTTTTAGTTTCTTCATCCATAACATAGCCCTCAGGCACAACAGGTAATTCATATTTATTAGGCGAGCCTTCATAATCACTTTCATCAGTATTATCAGTTTCAATAATTTCATTCTCTCTAGCCCTAGCAAGTTGTTCATCAAGAAATTCACCAAGTGGCACAATAGTATCAGGCATAGAAATAGTTTCATTATAAGTATCATGCATAGCAGAAGTGGCATCATCAATAGTATGCGACATATCAGAATCAACCATGGCAATTCTGCTGAAAACAGTGTCAGTCCGAGTTAGTTCCATTCAAATCATGCAAGTTAGAGTCCAAAACAAGGGCAAAAGTGTTTGGAAAAGTAGATACGACAGAGATGTATCACTAAGCTAACGGATGGGTCTTGTCCATCACATCATTCTCTAATGATGTTACCCCGTTCTTCAAATGACAACACATGTCTATGGCTAGGAAACTTAACCATCTTTGATTAACGAGCTAGTCTAGTAGAGGCATACTAGGGACACTCTGTTTGTCTATGTATTCACACATGTACTAAGTTTCCGGTTAATACAATTCTAGCATGAATAATAAAAATTTATCATGATATAAGGAAATATAAATAACAACTTTATTATTGCCTCTAGGGCATATTTCCTTCACTTGGCACATGTGGATGCCAATAAGGCTCGTCAGGAGAGGAAGGCGATCATGAGGAAGCTTGAGATCCCAGTTCAAGATGGCTCTGAGGACCATATCACTCCGGAGGACAAGTGGATCTCTTCCTCTCACTGGACGGACTCGGATGAGTCCAATGCTGCCACTTCTGCTCCAACTTAGGATCAGGAGATTGAGGAGGAGTCCGATGGGTCTGAGGAGATGTCTATTGATGGGTCTGCTTTTGAGGAGGAGTCTGAGGAGTCCATGGGAGGAGACCAGTGCCATCTGGAGTTGCGTTAGGTCACCCTCTCCCCTTTTTGGTGTCTCGATGCCAAAGGGGGAGAGGTTTAGGACTGGGGATTTGTCTTTCTGCAGGGTGTTGCCCAATCACAAGCTTGGTTCTTGTTGCCTTTGTGTTTCTGCTTGTGAACTCTTTTCCTTCGTTTGCTTTGGTTTGTTGTGAGACTGTCTTTCATATGGTGTAAGACATATGATACCCTAGTTAATCTTATTATGCTACCCTAGTTAATCTTATTATGTCTCTATGTGTGTGAATGTTTGATCTTTAGACTTATTAGTTTACTTGCTTAAATGTCCCTTATATCATTGCAAGGATTGCCCGATCTATAAAATATAGGGGGAGTGTTGATCCTACTATGTGTGTTGTGCAGTCCAAAGCACATCAGTTGAATGCACACATCTAGGGGGAGCCTGTCTATCTTTTATAGATTCTTGGGTTTGCGTATGCTCCTTATATATCTCTTTGAGCAAATCCCGTATTGTCATCAATCCACCAAAAAAGGGGAGACTGTAAAGGCATATTTCTCCCTAAGTGGTTTTGTGATTGATGACAATGCTTTCGCGGACTAATCATGTGCATTAAGATTTTCAGATATCTCATGGTTAGGCACTAGACGATTCGGTGCCCCTCGAAGCCTTTTGAAGACAACGGTTTTTTCTATGTTTCTTTTCAGTGGATTTGAGTCATAGGAAAGCCGTACTATTAAGAGGGGGTCCACTTCGGAAAGGTATGGGTGGAATCAACACGTACACAACCTCATATCCACCTACTGCCTCCTTCCCATTCCGGAGCCCTTCCTGTGTTTTCTATGGTATTCTCAGCATCTTGCCAGCGGTAGTACCGCCTGTGCCCATGGTAGTACCGCTTACGTGGTAGTACCGCTGGTACTTCCGTGGTACTACCGCTTAGGGCCTCCCTGCGTGTGCAACTTTCGGTTGCCCGTTTTTCTCTCACGGTAGTAGGGCGGTAGTACAGCGGTAGCACCGCTTAAGCGGTACTACAACCCGTACTACTGTCTCCACTACCGCTTGCGGGGTGGTCTCGTGTGCAAGGTTATGTTCCCACTTTGCCTCTAGCGGTAGTAGAGTGGCACTAGGACGGTAGTACCGCTTGGCGCGGTACTGCCGCCCCTGGCTCCCTCTACTACCATTGCATCTCCAGGACTAAGACCCAAGCGGTAGTACCGCTCTGGTCAACGGTAGTGCCGCTTACCGTTGCTACACTCTGTGTAGACTTAGGGCTGTGCGGTGGTGTACCGCTCTTAGGAGCGGTAGTACCGCTTAACTGCAGGCTGGGCAGAAAAATGGTTGGATTTTTGCTCCCCTATATAAGCGGGGGGGGGGTCTTCTTCCTCTTAGAGTTGACCTCTTCCCTTCCAAGCTCCATTGTTGCTCAAAGCTTCATTTTCGCCCGATCTCTCTCCCTAGCCAATCAAACTTGTTGATTTCTAGGGATTGGTTGAGAAGGCCCCGATCTACACTTCCACCAAGAGAAATTTGATTCCCCCCATTAATACCTTGCGGATCTTGTTACTCTTGGGTGTTTGAGCACCCTAGACGGTTGAGGTCACCGCAAAGCCATATTCCATTGTGGTGAAGCTTCGTGGTGTCATTGGGAGCCTCCAATTAAGTTGTGGAGATTTCCCCAACCTTGTTTGTAAAGATTTGGTCGCCGCCTCCAAGGGCACCAATAGTGGAATCACGGCATCTCGCATTGTGTGAGGGTGTGAGGAGAATACGGTGGCCCTAGTGGCTTCTTGGGGAGCATTGTGCCTCCACATCGCTCCAACGGAGACGTACTTCCTCTCAAAGGGAAGGAACTTCGGTAACACATCCTCGTCTCCACCAGTTCCTCTCTTGGTTATCTCTTACCTTTACTTGTCCAAGCTTTTATTGTCTTGTATCCTTGCTTGCTTATGTACTTGTTGTTGTTGCATCATATAGGTTGCTCACCTAGTTACATATCTAGACAACCTACTTTGATGCAAAGTTTAAGTTGGTAAAGAAAAGCTAAAAATTATTAGTTGCCAATTCACCCCCCCCCCCTCTAGTCAACTATATCGATCCTTTTAGTATCTTCGGCAAGAATTTTGAGGCATGGTGTCTTGATTTTTCTTTTTCTGTAATTTTCAAATACAGGTCATATTTAATAAGTGGGCTAGTTTTAAAATTTTGAGTAATATTTAGGGCACGTTAGCCTCAAATCCGCAATGTTCATCAAGTCATTTTTAAACTAGCCATGCAATGCCTCCACGCAATAAAACTATGGGTTTATGAGGCTATCGGGTAGACAAACCGGATAGGTTGAGACACGCCCCTAGCAACTTGGCTACAAAAATCATTTTACAAAAGGATCAGACTGGGGGCTTGACCGTTCAGACTAAACCTATCACTTGAGTATCATTACATCATCTTCTTCCTCGACATCCATTTCCCCCTCCTTGACATCCTCCTCTCGCTCCACCATTGTCTTACTTTCTTCCTGTCGTCATGTCCACTATATCATTGTTAGTTTTTTTTCCTTTTTTTCCTTCACACTCCTTTCTGATTCGTACCCTTCTCACTCCACATCCACTCTGTTTACCGAAAGTTATCGCTATTCATTGACGTTAGTCGTTACTAGTGTCAACGTCCAACCAGGTGTAATGTTGAGCCTAGGGATTGAAGGTAATACTCATCCAACCACTAGTTTAGCACTAGGGTGTGCGAGTTCTTGCCAACCTCTTCCATATGTCAACCTCCCCCACCCCCTACTTCACCCACCTACGTGCCTTCCTCCTCCTCCTCTCAGGTAACCACAGGGTGAGCGATTGCCCCATGATACCAATGTCAAACTTTGTTTCTTAGGTCACTCGTCTATGAGAGCATACAATATTAACAATAGGAAACTCCTTGATGAACCTACGTATACCTCCGCCATCATCTTAACAACCAGGGTGTTTTGTCGAAAGAACAAGAGCGAATAAAGCTTGATGAAAGAGTCGCGAAGATCAAAATGGTGATCTTGGAAGCTTATGCACGTAGCCATGAGTGGAATTTGTGAAGAGGAAGACACTATGAAGCCTGAGTGGGCCAGGTTGAAAATTCATAATAAGCAACTCTAGTTGGTCAAGCACTTAAGTTAGCAATACAATGCTCTGGTATTCCAAATGCTTAAGTCTCTTTTGATTCTGCTTTTGGTTTACAAACTTTGTAAAAACCATAGGTTTCGTTAATGGATATCAACACAGAGGCTCGTTTTTTAATTAAAAAGAAGCATAAATCACTAGTTATCTAAAAAAATCACTATTGATGATTCAAACATCAATGCCATTCTAATTTCTAAGAGCAACTTTAGTACAGTCATCATATTCACACCCTCCACAACGCATATGGAGCACGCTCCATAATGTTTTGGAGGCTGTGGTCATCATAATGCGTTGTTGATACGTCTCCGTCGTATCTATAATTTTTGATTGTTCCATGCCAATATTATTCAACTTTCATATACTTTTTGGCAATTTTTATACTATTTTTGGGACTAACATATAGATCCAGTGCCCAGTGCCAGTTCCTGTTTGTTGCATGTTTTTTGTTTCGCAGAAAACCCATACCAAACGGAGTCCAAACGGAATAAAACTGACGGAGATTTATTTTGGAATATTTATGAATTTTGGGAAGTGGAATCATCGCGAGACGGTGCCCGAGGGGGGCACGAGGTAGGGGGGCGCGCCCCTGACCCTCATGGCCACCCCGTAAGGCGGTTGGAGCCCTTCTTTCTCCGCAAGAAAGCTAATATCCGGATAGAGATCGTGTTAAAATTTCAGCCCAATCGGAGTTATGGATCTCCGGGAATATAAGAAACGGTGAAAGGGAAGAATCTGAGAACGCAGAAACAGAGAGAGACAGGGAGAGAGATCCAATCTCGGAGGGGCTCTCACCCCTCCCGTGCCATGGAGGCCATGGACCAGAGGGAAAACCCTTCTCCCATCTAGGGAGGAGGTCAAGGAAGAAGAAGAAGGAGGTGGGCTCTCTCCCCCTCGCTTTCGGTGGCACCGGAGTGCCACCGGGGGCCATCATCATCACTGCCATCTTCACCAACAGCTTCACTACCATCATCACCAACTCTCCCCCCCCCCTCTATGCAGCGGTGTAACCTCTCTCTTACCCGCTGTAATCTCTACTTAAACATGGTTCTCAATGCTATATATTATTTCCCAATGATGTATGGCTATCCTATGATGTTTGAGTAGATCTGTTTTGTCCTAATGGCTATTTGATGATCGTGATTGGTTTGAGTTGTATGTTTTATTATTGGTGCTGTCCTATGGTGCTCTCCGTGTCGCGCAAGCATGAGGGATTCCCGCTGTAGGGTTTGCAATATGTTTATGATTTGCTTATGGTGGGTGGCGTGAGTGACAGAAGCACAGACCCGAGTAAGTAGGTTGTTTGCGTATGGGATAAAGGGGACTTGATGCTTTAATGCTATGGCTGGGTTTTACCTTAATGAATCTTTAGTAGTTGCGGATGCTTGCTAGAGTTCCAATCATAAGTGCATATGATCCAAGTAGAGAAAGTATGTTAGCTTATGCCTCTCCCTCAAATAAAATTGCAATAACGATTACCGGTCTAGTTAGCGATTGCCTAGGGACAAATAACCTTCTTGTTGACAAAATCTCTTTACTAAAACTAATTTAGTTGTGTCTTCATCTAAACAGCCCCTACTTTATATTTACTTGCTCTTTATTATCTTGCATACCTATCCAACAACACCTACAAAGTACTTCTAGTTTCATACTTGTTTCCGGTAAAGTGAACGTCAAGCGTGCGTAGAGTTGTATCGGTGGTTGATAGAACTTGAGGGAATATTTGTTCTACCTTTAGCTCCTCGTTGGGTTCGACACTCTTACTTATCAAAAGAGGCTACAATTGATCCCCTATACTTGTGGGTTATCAAGACCTTTTTCCGGCGCCGTTGCCGGGGAGCAATAGCGTGGGGTGAATATTCTCATGTGTGCTTGTTTGCTTTATCACTAAGTAATTTTTATTTGCTGTTCTTAGTTGTTTTCTATCTTTAGTTATGAGTAGGGAACGCAAAATACCAAAAAAATTAGTTGTACGTACTGAACCAATGGTTGAAGAACCAATCAAAATCTATCACACTGCTGAAGCTTTTTACTTGGATCATCTTCGATCCCTTTGTGCTCGTGCCGAAACCCCAACTAGCCTAGTTGAGGGCAAATCTTTAGATGAGCATGCTTGCTATGTGCGACACCGTATATCTGAAAAAGGGAAACTATTATGGGGTCAAATTCAACGTTTGCAATGCTATGTTGGAATTTATGTGAAATATATGATTTTACTTGTTGTTCTGAAAACCCTAAGAAACATCTTCCCTATCAATGTGAGTTTAGTAATAATGGAATCGTATCTTCGTATGCTAAGGGTGTTTATAATTACTATGATGTTTAACAAATTGAAGAATTTGTTGCTTTTAAGGGTGCTTTCGAAATTGCTTCTTTGATTGAAAAGTATGATGCTACTCCTCACAAATCTGAAAATTTTGCCATACTTGAATATTGTTATGAGAATTATGCTTCTAATGCCTATGTTAAACTATATATTGAGGAATACTCCGCTGTCCAAGAAGAGACTAATATTTTGCAGGAGTCTATGGAAGAAGAAATTGATGAAACTGTGAGCTCATTGGATGAAAGAGATGAGGAGGAGAGCGAAGAACAAAAGGAGGAAGAGCGGATTGATCACCCGTGCCCACCTTCTAATGAGAGTAACTCTTCAACTCATACATTGTTTAATTTCCCTTCGTGCTTACCGAAGGATGAATGCTATGATAATTGCTATGATCCCGTCGATTCTTTTGAAATATCCCTTTTTGATGATCCTTGCTATGCTTGTGGCCAAGATGCCAATATGAATTATGCTTATGGAGATGAACTTGCTATAGTTCCTTATGTTAAACATGAAATTGTTGCTATTGCACCCACGTATAATAGTCCTATTATCTTTTTGAATTCTCCCGACTACACTATATCGGAGAAGTTTGCCCTTATTAAGGATTATATTGATGGGTTGCTTTTTACTGTTGCACGTGATGATTTTGATGAATATAATATGCATGTGCTTGATGCTCCTACTTGCAATTATTATGAGAGAGGAACTATATCTCCACCTCTCTATGTTTCCAATACGATAAAATTGCAAGAAACTGTTTATACTATGCATTGGCCTTTACTTTGTGCGCATGAATTATTCTTTTATGACATGCCGATGCATAGGAAGAGAGTTAGACTTCGTCATTACATGATATATGTTACCTTGTGCTCACCACTAAATTACAAATCATTGTTAATTAAAATTGGCTTTGATACACCTTGGGATCCGGGTGGATTCATTACTTGAGCACTATATGCCTAGCTTAATGGATTTAAAGAAAGCGCTGCCAGGGAGACAAACCGGAAGTTTTAGAGAGTCATTTATTTCTGTTGAGTGCTTTCATATAGTTTAAAAATAACAAAAATAAAGAGGGGAACCCAAAACTTTTTCTAAAAGAAAAGTGAAAGTGAGAGAGACGAGCATTGTGAAAGTGGGGGACGTCCTTGAACTTTGTCCATGCCCATGGGAACTTTGTGAATCTTAATTACAGAAACTTTTCAACAAAAATAATTATCTCCTTGTACAATTCCATTGTATTATAAAAATAATGTGCCAAGGTCTGCCTTTAGGATGTTTACATTTGCTTGATGGTTTGTACGGTGCAGGACAGAAACTTTGGCTGTAGTGCGCGATTTTACATTTTTAGCTGGAACGTCAAATGGTTCTGATTCTTTTTGCACTGTCTTACTATACAATTTTTTTATTTTTCCTAATTTTGGTAGAATTTTTCAAGTATCAGAAGTATGGTGAATCTTCAAATTGTTACAGACTGTTCTGTTTTAGACAGATTCTGTTTTCGATGCATAGTTTGCTCGTTTTGATGAAACTATCAATTTATATCAGTGGATTAAGCCATGAAAAAAGTTATATTACAGTAGACACAATGAAAAAATAAAATATGAATTGGTTTACAACAGTACTTAGAGTAGTGATTTTCTTTATTATACTAACGGATCTTACCGAGTTTTCTGTTGGAGTTTTGTGTGGATGAAGTGTTCGATGATTGAGAAGGTCTCGATGTGAGAAGAAGGAAGAGAGGAAAGAGCTCAAGCTTGGGGATGCCCGAGGCACCCCAAGTAAATATTCAAGGAGACTCAAGCGTCTAAGCTTGGGGATGCTGGGGAGGCATCCCCTCTTTCTTCAACAAATATCGGTATGTTTTCGGATTCGTTTCGTTCATGCGATATGTGCAAGTCTTGGAGCGTCTTTTGCATTTAGGTTTTTATTTTTATTTTTATGCACCATGCTGGTATGAGATAGTCCTTGGTCGATTTATAGAATGCTCATTGCACTTCACTTATATCTTTTGAGTATAGCTTTATAGAATGCTTCATGTGCTTCACTTATATCATTTGAAGTTTGGATTGCCTGTTTCTCTTTACATAGAAAACCGCCATTTATAGAACGCTCTTTTGCTTCACTTATATTTGTTAGAGCGTGGGAATATCTTTTGTAGAAATAATTAAAACTCTCTTGCTTCACTTATATCTATTTAGAGAGATAACAGGAACTGGTCATTCACATGGTTAGTCATAAAATCCTACATAAACTTGTAGATCACTGAATATGATATGTTTGATTCCTTGCAATAGTTTTGCGATATAAAGATGGTGATATTCGAGTCATGCTAGTGGGTAGTTGTGGATTAGTAGTAATACTTGTGTTGAGGTTTGTGATTCCCGTAGCATGCACGTATGGTGAACCGTTATGTAACAAAGTCGGAGCATGATTTATTGATTGATTGTCTTCCTTATGAGTGGCAGTCGGGGACGAGCGATGGTCTTTTCCTACCAATCTATCCCGCTAGGAGCATGCGTGTAGTACTTTGTTTCGATAGCTAATAGCCTTTTTAAATAAGTATGTGAGTTCTTTATGACTAATGTTGAGTCCATGGATTATACGCACTCTCACCCTTCCATCATTGCTAGCCTCTCTAGTATCGCGCAACTTTCGCCGGTACCATACACCCACCATATACCTTCCTCAAAACAGCCACCATACCTACCTATCATGGCATTTCCATAGCCATTCCGAGATATATTGCCATGCAACCTCCATCATCATCATATACATGACTTGAGCATTCATTGTCATATTGCTTTGCATGATCGTAAGATAGCTAGCATGATGTTTTCATGGCTTGTCCGTTTTTTGATGTCATTGCTATGCTAGATCATTGCACATCCCGGTACACCGCCGGAGGCATTCATATAGAGTCATATCTTTGTTCTAGATATCGAGTTGTAATATTGAGTTGTAAGTAAATAAAAGTGTGATGATCATCAATATTAGAGCATTGCCCCAGTGAGGAAAGGATGATGGAGACTATGATTCCCCCACAAGTTGGGATGAGACTCCGGACTTTACAAAAAAATAAAAGAGGCCAAAGAAGCCCAAATAAAAAAGAGGCCAAAGAAGCCCACCAAAAAATAAAAAATAAAAAATAAAAAATAAAAAAACAAAAAAAATGAGAGAAAAAGAGAGAAGGGGCGGTGCTACTATCCTTTTTCCACACTTGTGCTTCAAAGTAGCACCATGTTCTTCATATAGAGAGTCTCTTGAGTTATCACTTTCATATACTAGTGGGAATTTTCATTATAGAACTTGGCTTGTATATTCCGACGATGGGCTTCCTCAAATGCACGAGGTCTTCATGAGCAAGCAAGTTGGATGCACACCCACTTAGTTTCAGTTAGAGCTTTCATACACTTATAGCTCTAGTGCATCCGTTGCATGGCAATCCCTACTCACTCACATTGATATATATTGATGGGCATCTCCATAGCCCGTTGATATGCCTAGTTTATGTGGGACTATCTTCTCCTTTTTGTCTTCTCCACCATCATATTCTATTCCACCTATAGTGCTATGTCCATGGCTCACGCTCATGTATTGCGTGAAAGTTGAAAAGGTTTGAGAACGTCAAAAGTATGAAACAATTGCTTGGCTTGTCATCGGGGTTGTGCATGATGTGAATATTTTGTGTGGTGAAGATGGAGCATAGCCAGACTATATGATTTTGTAGGGATAACTTTCTTTGGCCATGTTATTTTGAAAAGACATGATTGCTTTATTAGTAGGCTTGAAGTATTATTGTTTTTATGTCAAATGATAGACTATTGCTTTGAATCACTCATATCTTAATATTCATGCCATGATTAGATTACATGATCAATATTATGCTAGGTAGCATTCCACACCAAAAATTATTTTTTTATCATTTACCTACTCGAGGACGAGCAGGAATTAAGCTTGGGGATGCTGATACGTCTCTGTCGTATCTATAATTTTTGATTGTTCCATGCCAATATTATTCAACTTTCATATACTTTTTGGCAATTTTTTATACTATTTTGGGACTAACATATTGATCCAGTGCCCAGTGCCAGTTCCTGTTTGTTGCATGTTTTTTGTTTCGCAGAAAACCCATACCAAACGGAATAAAAACTGACTGAGATTTATTTTGGAATATTTATGAATTTTGGGAAGTGGAATCATCGCGAGACGGTGCCCGAGGGGGGCACGAGGTAGGGGGGCGCGCCCCTGACCCTCATGGCCACCCTGTAAGGCGGTTGGATCCCTTCTTTCGCCGCAAGAAAGCTAATATCCGGATAGAGATCATGTTAAAATTTCAGCCCAATCGGAGTTACGGATCTCCGGGAATATAAGAAACAGTGAAAGGGAAGAATCTGAGAACGCAGAAACAGAGAGAGACAGGGAGACAGATCCAATCTCGGAGGGGCTATCGCCCCTCCCGTGCCATGAAGGCCATGGACCAGAGGGGAGACCCTTCTCCCATCTAGGGAGGAGGTCAAGGAAGAAGAAGAAGGAGGGGGCTCTCTCCCCCTCGCTTCCGGTGGCACCGGAGTGCCATCGAGGGCCATCATCATCACCGCCATCTTCACCAACAACTTCACCATCATCATCACCAACTCTTCCCCACTTTATGAAGCGGTGTAACCTGTCTCTTACCCGCTGTAATCTCTAATTAAACATGGTGCTCAATGCTATATATTATTTCCCAATGATGTATGGCTATCCTATGATGTTTGAGTAGATCTGTTTTGTCCTAATGGCTATTTGATGATCGTGATTGGTTTGAGTTGTATGTTTTATTATTGGTGCTGTCCTATGGTGCTCTCCATGTCGCGCAAGCGTGAGGGATTCCTGCTGTAGGGTTTGCAATATGTTTATGATTTGCTTATGGTGGGTGTCGTGAGTGACAGAAGCACAGACCCGAGTAAGTAGGTTGTTTGCGTATGGGATAAAGGGGACTTGATGCTTTAATGCTATGGCTGGGTTTTACCTTAATGAATCTTTAGTAGTTGCGGATGCTTGCTAGAGTTCCAATCATAAGTGCATCTGATCCAAGTAGAGAAAGTATGTTAGCTTATGCCTCTCCCTCAAATAAAATTGCAATAATGATTACGGGTCTAGTTATCGATTGCCTAGGGACAAATAACCTTCTTGTTGACAAAAGCTCTTTACTAAAACTAATTTATTTGTGTCTTCATCTAAACAGCCCCTACTTTATATTTACTTGCTCTTTATTATCTTGCATACCTATCCAACAACACCTACAAAGTACTTATAGTTTCATACTTGTTTCCGGTAAAGTGAACGTCAAGCATGCGTAGAGTTGTATCGGTGGTCGATAGAACTTGAGGGAATATTTGTTCTACCTTTAGCTTCTCGTTGGATTTGACACTCTTACTTATCGAAAGAGGCTACAATTGATCCCCAATACTTGTGGGTTATCAGTTGTTTGTATATATTTTTTCTATTTTCTTATATGTGCTATACTACTCCAACTTAGATCAAACAATTCAACAAATACTATTACAGACCATTAATTGCAATACATCAAATAATCAAAATGCAAAAAAATCTAATAAAAAACTTTTCATTTAAAAATGAATGAATTCAGAGAAACACACTATCCCCCAACCAGTTGTGAATCATACTCGATGGTCCTCCTTTAGCTGATCATGGGAGGCCCGATCTTCAATCTTCCTGTACACCTCAAGAATTAAATACTTGAATGCACTTTGTGTGCCAAAAATATTCCTGACGATTGTGCCAATGTTTTCATATTCCATGAGGCTTGACATATCCCTCACATCCTCGTTGATTATGTTGTGTTATATATGACACAAAAATACTGTGGTCTTTGCCAAGACATCCTTGTTCTAGAAACGAGCAAGCCCCAACTTGCAAACACTCCAAATGCTCTTTGAATGTCCATAATCACTGTTTCTTGCATCTTACAGAAATGATTAAGTTTCATGGTAGCGGTATTAGAATTTTTTTTCACAAATGTTGATAAGATGGATAGATGCCATCGATTAGATAGTAGACTTGGCCATACTAATGTCCATCCACTATGAAGTTGCATGGTCGATCAGTACCACCTACTAGTCTTACAAACAGATGAGATATTTGCAAGACATGGATGTCATTGTGGGATCCAGGCAACCCTAAGTAGCAATGCCAAATCCACAAATACTCAGAGGCAACCTCTTCTAAAATAAATGTTCAATCATGGCAATGACCAATGAATTGGCTTCTAATTAATACAATCAACACTCCCTATCATCTCGGGCCAGCCTCGTGTTGCATTTACCACTAGAAACCTAGGCGTGTCTTCGATATTGGGTGCACTCAAATAGTGCTCTCCATAAACCTCACCGTAGTATCAGCGAACACTTTCATGCACTTTATGATTGTATTTTCGACCATTCGAATATACTCATCCAAGGCCTTTGCATGGGTGTCATACGGAATCATTTAAAGTGACGCGGTCACCTTCTGAAAACAAGAAAAACCCACTAGACCGACGTTAATTTCCGTTGTTGGAAGAACGGTTCATTGGATTCCATCGAGTTACCAACAACATGGAGGGCTAGTGAGGGGTGATGAAAGGGGTGGCGTGTCCGGCCGGCGGGAATCAAGCACGGGGTTGCGATGAAGCATGGGAGGTCTTGGAACGGCTCGGCGGATAAGACCAGGGCCAAACTGTGATGGTCCGGGTGGTAAAGGTCGCACCAAACAACGGGATTGTCAAGATGTGGACGACAGTGAAAGGGAGCGTGCGTCATGAAATGCACGTGGCACCAAGATTTGGATGAATGAAGGGCACACAATATGGCCTCGCCCAACCGTCAAACAGGGAGGCTTGCATGCTCACAAAATTATGCCAAGCGAGCGGGGCAAGACAATGTTGCTAGACCTGTTTTTTATTTTACCAAAATCGCATTCACATTATTATGACAATCGGGCCGATAAGATGCACCTGTTAGAGGGAAAAGAATTCTATGAGGCCAGATCTCACGCAAGACCCATCCTGATGGATGACACGTGGCATTCACAAATCACAAAGTATCTACCCCATCCCTCACTTGAAATCAAGGGGAGAGGGAGAGATTAGATGCTTTGTGATTTGTGAATGCCACGTGTCATCCATCAGGGCGGGTCTCACCTGCTAACCGTGAGACCTGGTCTCATATAATTTTTTTCCCTGTTAGAGTTGCTCGACATCATTCTTTTTCCATATTGGCACATTTATGTTGAATGCCACGGCTGCAAAGAACAACCGAACAAAAGCATCAACGTAACCAGGTCCCTTCTACTCCCTCCGTTCTGAGTAAATCAGAACGGAGGGAGTAGACAACACAAAGTGCCTAGATTGCGTAATGGACAATGCACCCCCCTGCACTGTAAGACAATATAAAGTGCTCACCACTGACCACTGTGTGACCCAACTTCTTGGATACCCACATGGTGTGCACAGTTAACGGGACGCATGCATGAGGAATGACCGATCATCGATCATCATAATCATCACCATAGCGGCGGTAGTTGTTGCGCTGCCCGAAGGTGACTGGCAAGCGAACTTGCCCTATCGGAACGGTGGAACCATCAGTGACTCGTGAGAAAGGCCTGGTCGGCTGGAGCTGATCATACGGCACTTGGAGATTGTCGAATGTCTCGACGGACAGGACGTTGAGTCCTGCTCCGCCATCAACGAGGGTCCTGGTGACCTGCACATTGCTGATGACTGGGGAGCAAAGCATTGGGAGAACTCCGGCTGTTGCCGCGCACTTGAGCTGATCCGCTGAGCTGAACGTGATGGTGCACGCAGACCAGCTGAGAGGGCGTGTGGCCTCAAGCTTCGGGAGGATTGCATTCACCTCGCGAGCAAACTGCTTGAAGATGCGCTGTGATGCTGGGGCCTGGGCGCCACCCAAGATGCAAGCGATTGCGCGCGGCTCTTGGAAGCCCCCAGCCCCCTCGTCTTGATGTTGGTCTTCGTTCCTTCTTGGTGGTGGCGGTAGAGGAGGGAGGCCTACGTTGCCATGCGAGCGATCCTCACGAGGTTGATCCCTCCAGCCTTCCTCGCGAGGCTGGTCCTGCCAGCGATCCTCGCGAGGTCGGTCACGCCACCCTTGGCGAGGGCCACGGTCTTCCCATCGTCCTCCACCTCTTCCTCCTCCTCGGCCATAGCCCCTGTCGTTGCACTCGGGGCGTCGGCGGATACGCCCATCTCGCACGGCCCTGAGCTCTTGGCATTCGTTGGTGTTGTGGGTGTGGAGGTCGTGGTACACGCAGTATCGGGTGCCCTTGGATGACTCAGGCTGGTCCCTGCCTCGCTTGGTGTCTGGTTCCGCTGCGAGCACGGCAGCTCCCTTACGCTTCACGTCCTTGGCCTTGGACTTTTTCTCTTCTGGGTCGACAGCCAGGAGCTCGAGGAGGGAGAGGCGTCCTTCCTCAGCCCTGGCGCACTTGGTCGCCAAGTTGAACAACTCCAGGGATATGCACAGGTCTTCATGGATTGCCAGCTCCTCCTTTATCTTGACGTCGCGCACGCCGTCGGAGAAGGCTGAGATACTGGCTTCCTCAGTCACCCTGGGGATCTTGAGGCGAGCGTTGTTGAAGCGCTAGATGTATTTCTGCAGGGTTTCCCTTGGCTGTTGCTTGATGCATTGCAGGTCGCATATGGTCGGGGGCCGGTCGCGAGTGCCCTGGAAGTTGGCGATGAAGCGAGTGCGCATTTCATCCCAGGAGGAGATCATGCTGGGAGCCAGGTTCAGGAGCCAGGTGCGGGTGCCGTCCTTGAGCGCCATGGGAAACCAGTTCGCCATGACCTTTTCGCCTCCGTTGGTGGCTTCGATGCCCATCTCGTAGAGCTGCAGCAATTCCGCGGGGTCCGCCGTGCCATCGTAGCGAGGGGGCAGATTAGGCTTGAACTTGCCTGGCCATGTGACACCGCGTAGCTTGGGGGTGAAGGCGCGGCAGCCTGCTGTGCCCACCGGCGCCCTTTGCTGGTGCTGGGCCTGCTCCTGATGATTACCATGCGTCGCCGCTTGGAGCAGCGCGGGGTCTCGGCGTGGAGGCACAGGGACGCGATCTTGGCGCGCCGGTGCTGGGAGCGCGCGAGCATCTTCTTGGGGACGAGGGATCTCTTGGCAGCTTCCTTCTTGCCGCGCAGGCGCCGAATGTGGAGGGTCTCGCCTTGGAGCCAGGGCGCCTTCTTGGGGAGGAGGTGACGGAGGTGCCTCCTGATCCTCGCCCCCTGCGCGGAATGGAGGGCGAGGCAGCGAGAGGGACGGCAAAGGAGAGCCCCCTGCGGCGCTGACGAGCTCGGTGATGCGGGCGAGCCAGTCCTCGTAGAGGTCGTCGACGGGGCGGTAGTGCATGAGCTCTCTTGTCAAGAGCAGTGCGGCGTGCGCGTCCGTGGGGGCGCGACGGGCGTGGGACGACGAACCGGCTGGAGTCAGTGACGGGGTTGCAGTGCGGCCCTCCCGCCGCACCAAAGGATGCTGGGACGAGGCCTACTGCTCGTTCCCCACCGGGCCGATGGCGGCGTTGGCGGCAGGTGACGGGGAACGACGAGGGCGTCCGCCGACGGGCGCCGTCTGGGTGACGCGGTGGCGAGAGCAGCCCGGCGCTCGGCGTGAGCCCGACGAGCGTCAGCCATGGACACAACGGAAGATCACACGCGAACAGTGGAAGGAAGATTCTGGCGCACCCCTACCTGGCGCGCCAAATGTCGGATTTCGGGTTCCGGCAGACCCTTAAGGTTCGAATTCTGGGGTGTGCACGGAGATCTTTCCCCTACCGACTCGCACTTCTATGGCTTGCAAGAAATCTAGGCTAGAAAGAAGAACACACAAAGGACACAAGGTTTATACTGGTTCGGGCCACCGATGTGGTGTAATACCCTACTCTAGTATGTGGTGTGGTGGATTGCCTCATGGGCTGATGATGAACAATACATGGGGAGAACGGCCTCGCGAGAGGTGTTCTTGAGCTGATGCAGTGTGTTCTACTTGGTCCGGACCTCTCTCTCTTTCTCTTTTTCTTCTCTCATTCTTTCTCTTCTCTCTCTCTCTTTCCTTTCCTTTCTTCCCCTGCTTCTCTTCTTTTGCTCTCCCCTCTCTATGGTGGTTAGTCCTACTTACAGAGGCCCTGGTCCTCTTCCCAAAATGTGAGCGGGAAGGGCGCCAACAATTGGTCATTTGAAAGGGGAACATCCAGTACAAGTTATCCTGACCAAAGATGGTCTTCGGCTGCCAAAAGCACTAGTGATGACGCCGTCTTGGGCTCCACGGTGACCTCCATTCTGTCACTCTGCTGGTCTTGGTCTCGTTGCACCGGAATGATAACCTTTGCCCGATGCCTTGGCATGTGCTTGCTCCCTTTACACCGAAGGGGAAACAAGGACACTACGCAGGCCGGCGCCCGCCTAATCTCGATCGTCATGGCTTGCGCCACAGGCTCCTCGCGAGACACCACTGCCTTGATCTCTCCGCCTCCTCGCAAGCCTGCCTGATGAGGCTGCTCCTGACAAAGCCTCCTGTCGTCCGCCCCGCAAGACTTGGCCCCTTGCGAGGGTCTTAAGTTTGAGCTGATGAAGCTGGGCCGCACTGGGCCCCCACTCGAGCCACGCCGCAGGCCGCAGGCAGGCAAGTCTGGGGACCCCCATTTTCAAAACGCTGACAGAGTTGCCAACAACATGGAGGGCTAGTGAGGGGGTGATGAAAGGGCTGGCGTGGCCGGCCGGTGGGAATTAGGCGCGGGGTTGCGGTGAAGCATGGGAAGTCTTGGAACGGCTCGGCGGATAAGACCAGGGCCAAACTGTGATGGTCCGGGTGGTAAAGGTCGCACCAAACAACGGGATTGTCAAGATGTGGACGGCAGTGAAAAAGAGTGTGCGTCATGAAATGCACGTGACACCAAGATTTGGATGAATAAAGGGCACACGATATGGCCTCGCCCAACCATCAAACAGGGTGGCTTGCTTGCTCACAAAATTATGCCAAGCGAGCGGGGGAAGACAATGCTGCTACACCTGTTTTTTATTTTACCAAAATCGCATTCACATTATTACGGCAATCGGGCCAATACGACGGACCTGTTAGAGTTGCTCGACATCATTCTTTTTCCATATTGGCACATTTATGCTGAGTGCCACTGTGGCAAAGAACAACCGAACAAAAGAATCAACGTAACCAGGTCGCTTCTAGACAACACAAAGTGCCTAGATTGCGTAATGGACAATGCACCCCCCCTCACTGTAAGACAATATAAAGTGCTCGCCACTGACCACTGCGCGACCCAACTTCTCGGACACCCACATGGTGTGCACAGTTAACGGGACGCATGCATGAGGAATGACCGATCATCGATCATCATCATCATTATCATCACCACAGCGGCGGTAGCAAAGTGGCCTGGGGGAGTCTCGGGTCAAGAGGGTTTTGATGCAGCTTTAGAAGGCAGGCATTTCGCACTATCAGAGGGGGAGAGATCGCATGCAGATCGGGCAGGATGGATGGAGACCTGTGCACGCTGACCACTAGTCAAGTGGGGGATTCGAGAGGAGAATTGCTGGTAAAGCAAGAGCCCAAGGACACATGCCCCTTTCTTTCCCGTGGAAAGAATGGACGTATAACAAACAAAGAGTAAACACTACCCTGGACAAAACCTGCCTTTGGCCGTGGTGAAGATTCTACCGCTTTGGCCGTGATGAAGTTTCCGTCTCAGCTGAAGAAACAAACGCTGCCGGCCTCTGAATTCTGAACTGAAGAACTAATAGAATGGGTGCCACTGCAGCTGGACAGCAAAGGGATACTACTCGACGGAGTAGTACGCTGCAGCATCAGCACAGTTAATGGCCGTGATGGAGTAGTAGTAGTACGCCGCAGCATCAGTAACCACCAATAATTCAGAGACGGTTTGGTCCATTTGCGCCTTTCATTCACGTGCCATCAAGGAGGAGGAGGAGGAGGTCCAGGTCTGGCATTTAATCTCGTCTCGTGGACAAGAGGCCATGAAAGGGTCGCTCGTAGTACGTTCCCAGCTCGTGATCCGATTGTTGCCGCTTTCCAGTCAACCGGGCAGCTGCAGCAGCTGCAGCAGTGGCATTTTCCTTTAGCTGCAAGCTTTCTTGAAGCGGGGACCTGCCTCCGTGGAGAGACCCAGACGCTGCGTACTATGTAGATCCTTCATCCTTGGGTTTGATAGAGTAGTCACGATGAACCAGCAGCAGCCCGACACGATGCGCGTGATCTTACTGTGTGTGTAGGAGTACAACTGAACCGAAAGTAAATGGGCGTCCGAATGCACAGAGGGCTAGTGAGGTCCCGTGCACTCTGCACTGTGCTCCTCTTAACAACCACCCACGCTTGCTTCATAATTGCTGTATTTGCCACATCGTAAGGCGGTGGCGTCCCTCGCAATGTTAGTCTCTTGAACCATTTGCAATGAAAGAAAAGCGAGGGTCTTCCGGCACAAGTCTAAATCTTCATTCGTTGTTTTCAACATGATCAAGAACAAAGCGACGCTTTGGAAGTCGCGGGCGTGAAACATTTGGGTAAAATCATGACGAGAGAGTAATGGTCTTATTATAAGAGGGACTATAATTCTTCCTTCGTTTTTTTTAGTCTGCATATAAGATTTGATCAAAGTCAAACTTTTACTAGGTTTATAAAAAAATATCAAGATTCACAATATGAAATCAATATTGTTAGATGCATCATGAAATTAATTTTCATACCATATAGCTTTAGTATTGTACAGATATTGATATTTTTTATAACAAAGTTGGTCAAACTTTACAAAGTTTGACTTTAACCAAATCTTATATGCAGACTAAAAAGAAACGGATGAAGTATCATTCTAAGTTCTTCTTAATTTTGCCTCCTTTCTGATTATTTTTACTGTGTTTAGCAGGTGCTTACCTACTGGTTACTACTAACAGTGTAACAATAGCCGGTAATTGCAAGGAAATAGCAGATGCCAATGCTATGATGCTTTTCAAGATGAGTCAACTTATGTACTCACCAGAGTTTACAAGGTCGACAAAAGTTTTTAGACTCTCAATTTGAAAAAGGAAACATATGGCTATATAATTACAAGTCATAATATCTTCTAGAGAAGGTAACACTTCTCTTCCGCGAAAAAGATTGAGGTCTTCTTTCGTTCATAGGACAGAAATAGTATAGAAATAAAAAATCAAAGGAAATGAGATGACATGCATATCAATTCTTATATGAAAAAAGATGTCATTTGATGCATATGATATGAGTTTTTTCATCGAGTCTAGACTAATTTTTTTCCTTTAAAATGTAAAGGGTTGGTTCCTATCCTACATAGGAGTAGGAATCCCTTCCAACAAACCAAAGGGTTCCAAAGAAATTTTTCCTTCAAAATTTCTATCCTTTAGAATCCCTATGAACCAAAGAAGGCCTCCGATGCAATATAAAAGTTCATCAAAAATATAAAGTACCTCAAACATAATAATAATTACATTCAGGCTTCCTTTTGTCTGGAAGAATTTTGTAGGAATTCTATAGGATATGATTTCTATAGGAAAAATTCCTTTAGAGCCATTTGATTTGTAGGAATAGAATCATATTTCTATGGAGGAATTCTTCTTATCCTCCATATTTCATAGGAAAATAAACATTAGGCTAGACTCACTGAAAAAAATAATCCTATGATGTGAACCAAATGACATCTCTTTTCTTATTCCTATTCATAGGATTTGAGATACATGACATCTCATTTCCTACAAGTTCCCTATTTCTGTGATATTCCTACCCTATGAACAAAAGGAGGTATGAGTTCTTTAGACTACAGAACAACCACTACCGCAGTCAGAACGATCCGTCGCTCCCCTACAAGAGCCGCCTTGACCTAGTCGATGACAATCGGAAAGTATTCTCGTGCGTGCCCCAAAGGATCAGTGCCCTGGAGCTGTAGTCATCGTCATTGAACCCTTGAATAAATCTGAAGCAACTGGCACCAAATCTCGCCGTCGCGCATACATGACGGGAAACCCTAAACCTCGTCGCCCAAGGAGACGACATGAATCTATACCAAAGCTCCATCGACTATGTCCAGATGGACGAACTCGAGGATGATCGGAGCAAGGAAAGACAAACTCAAAGAAGAAGTGTCGCTATCCGCCCTGAGCGGCACACTACAAGGACTAAAAAACTAACCTAAACTACTAGCCGGGGCGAAGGCACCAGGAATTCCCTCACCACCACCGGACGCCGGAGCGACAGACAGAAGGGAGACAAATCCACGGGCTCACTCATGAAGCCTAGAGGGGAGAGTTTGCAACCCCCCAACCCCTGCATCGCTCTCACAGGCGACACGAAGAAAACCCTAGCTGCTATTTGTCGTAGACCATATGCCCTTACCCTCCTCACCCATTGCTGTCGGGGGAGGGGGGAGGGTAACCGAGCTAGGCCCGTGCCATGGGCGACAATCGGGGGGGAGCTGTTGTTGCTCCCAGTGAGACCTTAGACCCAGTCGTCCGTGTTGCCAGTGAAGCGCCTCCGTGCCCAGATGCATGCTGGGTGGCGCCATGGTTGTCGTTTTCCCTCCTGGCGGCGGCCTCAACAGGTGTCCTTGCGACGAGGCACATGATAGTGTCGTTCTCGACATGGATTCCCAGGTCTGATAGTTGTGGTCTCCAATGATAGTGGTGCTTGCGGGCACCATTATCTTGATGAAGGTGTCGTCGATGCAGCTCTAATTGCGTGACCCTTGTTGCTCCGGTGGAAAGCACATGTCCGGGTTGTCTCGGACCGGGCGATGGCAGCACTTTTGTCATGGTTTCCTCTTGAGGACATGCCTTTGGAGCTAGTCCCGACTGGAGGGGCCGTGGTGGGCGGTGGTGGTTGTCAGCAACTGGTGTGGCAATGGCTATGTGAATGCATGACAACATGGTTGTGGTAGTTGACTCTTCGGCATGTTCACTGGTTCATCGTGGGATGGTTGCTGCAGTGAAGTTGAAGCCGCGGCGAGGATCGTGCGACAAGATGACATGTGGTGGGCATGCCAGCTTGATGATTCTTCACGGAGCCACCCCTGCATAGTTCTTTGTCATGATTTTTTCTTGGCCCCGGAGCTACCCTATTATGGCGTATGGCTGATTTTTCATGGCTTTGGTCTTCATGTGGCTCCTCTCGGCCTTTGTGGCATGGGCTTTGTCGGTGTTTGATTGCGGTGAAGACGAAGTCGCCTGCCGAGCAGATGGGATGGCATTGACGCCAATGTGCCGCGTCAACAACTCTCTCTTCGAGGGAGATAGAGGGAAGGAAAGGGGGGCGGCCCCCACCCAATTCGGATTGGGCTTGGGGGGGTACCCTCCACCTGGCCACCTCCTCCTCTCTCCCACTAAGGCCCAATAAGGCCCATTGACTCCTCGGGGGGTTCCGGTAACCCCCAGTACTCCGGTAAATGCCCGAATTCATCCGGAACCATTCCGATGTCCAAACATAGCCTTCCCATATATTGATCTTTATGTTTTGACCATTTCGAGACTCCTCGTCATGTCCGTGATCACATCCGGGACTCCAAACTACTTTCGGTACATCAAAACACATAAACTCATAATACCGATCGTCATCGAACGTCAAGCGTGCGGACCCTACGGGTTTGAGAATTATGTAGACATGACCGAGACTCACTTCCTGTCAATAACCAATAGTGGAACATGGATGCTCATATTGGTTCTTACATATTCTACGAAGATCTTTATCGGTCAAACCGCATAACAACATATGTTGTTCCCTTTGTCATCGATATGTTACTTGCCCGAGATTCGATCGTCGGTATTGTTGGGGAACATAGTAATTTCAAAATTTTCCTACGCACACGCAAGATCATGGTGATGCATAGCAACGAGAGGGGAGAGTGTGTCCACGTACCCTCGTAGACCGAAAGCGGAAGCGTTAGCACAACGCGGTTGATGTAGTAGTACATCTTCACGATCCGACCGATCAAGTACCGAACGCACGGCACCTCCGACTTCTGCACACGTTCAACTCGATGATGTCTGAGGGAGTCCTGGATTAGGGGGTCTCCGGACAGCCGGACTATATCCTTTGGCCAGACTGTTGGACTATGAAGATACGAGATTAAAGACTTCGTCCCGTGTCCGGATGGGACTTTACTTGGCGTGGAAGGCAAGCTAGGCAATACAGATATGTATATCTCCTCCTTTGTAACCGACCTTGTGTAACCCTAGCCCCCTCCGGTGTCTATATAAACCGGAGGGTTTTAGTCTGTAGGACAACATACAATCATACCATAGGCTAGCTTCTAGGGTTTAGCCTCTCTGATCTCGTGGTAGATCAACTCTTGTACTACCCATATTATCAAGAATAATCAAGAAGGACGTAGGGTTTTACCTCCATTAAGAGGGCCCAAACTTGGGTAAAACATCATGTCCCCTGCCTCCTATAACCATCCACCTTAGACGCACAGTTCGGTACCCCCTACCCGAGATCCGCCGGTTTTGACACTGACATTGGTGCTTTCATTGAGAGTTCCTCTGTGTCGTCATCATTAGGCTTGATGGCTCCTTAATCATCGATAGCGATGCAGTTCAGGGTGAGACTTTTCTCCCCGGACAGATCTTTGTGTTCGGCGGCTTCGCACTACGGGCCAACTCGCTTGGCCATCTGGAGTAGATCGAGAGTTACACCCCTGGCCACCAGGTCAGGTTTGGAAGCTTAAACTACACGGCCGAAATCCACGGAGACTTGATCTTCGACGGATTCGAGCCCCTTCCTATTGCGTCACACGGTCACAATGAGCGTGATTTAGCTCTGCCATCGGACAGTGTTCAGGAGATCGCGCTGGCAACTGCTCCGACCCTCAATTCGGAGCCAATTGCACCGTCCATGGACGGGTGGATAGACCCCGCCGCGGAGGCCGCACTCTCATCGGCGATCGAGCCGAATATCGACCTTACCCTTCACGGGAGCCGTGATGCCGAATTACCGGATTCTTCCCCGGCCAAGGACTCCGAGCCGCCTGCGCCCGTGCCTATCGAATCCAACTGGGCGCCGATCATGGAGTTCACCTCCGCGGATATATCTTTCAGCACTCGCCCTTCGGCGACATACTAAACTCATTAAGGTCTCTCTCCCTGTCAGGAGAGTTCGGGCCGAACTTGAAGGAAATATGCCCTAGAGGCAATAATAAAGTTATTATTTATTTCCTTATATCATGATAAATGTTTATTATTCATGCTAGAATTGTATTAACCAGAAACATAATACATGTGTGAATACATAGACAAACAGAGTGTCACTAGTATGCCTCTACTTGACTAGCTCGTTGATCAAAGATGGTTATGTTTCCTAACCATAGACATGAGTTGTCATTTGATTAATGGGATCACATCATTAGGAGAATGATGTGATTGACTTGACCCATTCCGTTAGCATAGCACTTGATTGTTTAGTTTGTTGCTATTGCTTTCTTCATGACTTATACATGTTCCTATGACTATGAGATTATGCAACTCCCGTTTATCGGAGGAACACTTTGTGTGCTACCAAACGTCACAACGTAACTGGGTGATTATAAAGGTGCTCTACAGGTGTCTCCAAAGGTACTTGTTGGGTTGGCGTATTTCGAGATTAGGATTTGTCACTCCGATTGTCGGAGAGATATCTCTGGGCCCACTCGGTAATGCACATCACTATAAGCCTTGCAAGCATTGCAACTAATGAGTTAGTTGCGGGATGATGTGTTATGGAACGAGTAAAGAGACTTGCCGGTAACGAGATTGAACCAGGTATTGAGATACCAACGATCGAATCTCGGGCAAGTAACATACCGATGGCAAAGGGAACAACCTATGTTGTTATGCGGTTTGACCGATAAAGATCTTCTTAGAATATGTGGGAGCCAATATGAGCATCCAGGTTCCGCTATTGGTTATTGACCGGAGACGTGTCTCGGTCATGTCTACATTGTTCTCGAACCCGTAGGGTCCGCACGCTTAAGGTTTCGACGACAGTTATATTATGAATTTATGTGTTTTGATGTATCGAAGGAGTTCGGAGTCCCGGATGAGATCGGGGACATGACGAGGAGTCTCGAAATGGTTGAGACGTAAAGATCAATATATTGGACGACTATATTCGGACATCGGAAAGGTTTCGAGTGATTCGGATATTTTTCGGAGTACCGGAGAGTTACGGGAATTCGCCGGGGAGTATATGGGTCTTATTGGGCCATACGGGAATAGAGGAGAGAGGCCAAAAGGAAGGAGGCGCCCCCCCCCTCTGGTCCGAATTGGACAAGGGGTGCAGCCCCCTTTTCCTTGTTCCTCTCCTCCTCTTTCCTTCTCTCCTACTCCAACAAGGGAAGGAGGAGTCCTACTCCCGGTGGGAGTAGGACTCCCCCCTTGGCGCGCCCTCCTCCTAGGGCGGCCGCCTCCCTCCCTTGCTCCTTTATATACGGGGGCAGGGGGGCACCCCATAGACACAACAATTGATCTCTTGATCTCTTAGCCATGTGCGGTGCCCCCCTCCACCATAATCCACCTCGATCATATCGTAGCGGTGCTTAGGCGAAGCCTTGCGTCGGTAGAACATCATCATCGTCACCATACCGCCGTGCTGAAGAAACTCTCCCTCAACACTCGGCTGGATCGGAGTTCGAGGGACGTCATCGAGTTGAACATGTGCAGAACTCGGAGGTGTCGTGCGTTCGGTACTTGATCAGTCGGATCGTGAAGACGTACGACTACATCAACCGCGTTGTGCTAACGCTTCCGCCCGGTCTACGAGGGTACGTAGACAACACTCTCCCCTCTCGTTGCTATGCATCACCATGATCTTGCATTGCGTAGGAATTTTTTTGAAATTACTACGTTCCCCAACAGTGGCATCCGGGCCTAGGTTTTATGCATTGATGTTGTGCACGAGTAGAACACAAGTGAGTTGTGGGCGATATAAGTCATACTGCTTACCAGCATGTCATACTTTGGTTGGGCGGTATTGTTGGATGAAGCGGCCCGGACCGACATTACGCGTACGCTTACGCGAGACTGGTTCTACCTACGTGCTTTGCACACAGGTGGCTGGCGGGTGTCAGTTTGTCCAACTTTAGTTGAACCAAGTGTGGCTACGCCCGGTCCTTGCGAAGGTTAAAACAGCACCAACTTGACAAACTATCGTTGTGGTTTTGATGCGTAGGTAAGAACGGTTCTTTCTCAGCCCGTAGCAGCCACGTAAAACTTGCAACAACAAAGTAGAGGACGTCTAACTTGTTTTTGCAGGGAATGTTGTGATATGATATGGTCAAGACGTGATGAGATATAAGTTGTCGTATGAGATGATCGTGTTTTGTTGAAGTTATCGGCAACTGGCAAAAGCCTTATGGTTATATCTCTATTGCATAAGATGCAAGCGCCAAATAATTGCTTTACTTTATCGCTATGCGATAGCAATAGCTGCAAGAGCAATTTTTTGGCGAGACAACCATGTGACGACACATTGATATAGATCAAGATGATGGAGATCATGGTGTCATGCCGGTGACGATGGAGATCATGACGATGCTTTGGAGATGGAGATCAAAGGCACAAGATGATGATGGCCATATCATGTCACATATTTTTGCATGTGATGTTTATCTTTTATACATCTTATTTTGCTTAGTTTGACGGTAGCTTTATAAGATAATCTCTCACTAATTATCAAGTTACAAGTGTTCTCCCTGAGTATGCACCGTTGCAAAAGTTCTTTGTGCTGAGACACCACGTGATGATCGGGTGTGATAGGCTCTACGTTCAAATACAACGGGTGCAAAACAGTTGCACACGCGGAATACTCAGGTTAAACTTGACGAGCCTAGCATATAACAGATATGGCCTCAGAACACGGAGACCGAAAGGTCGAGCGTGAATCATATAGTAGATATGATCAACATAGTGATGTTCACCATTGAAACTACTCCATCTCACATGATGATCGGACATGGTTTAGTTGATATGGATCACATGATCACTTAGAAGATTAGAGGGATGTCTGTCTAAGTGGGAGTTCTTAAGTAATATGATTAATTGAACTTTAATTTATCATGAACTTAGTCCTGGTAGTATTAGCATATCTATATTGTAGATCAATAGCTCGCGATGTTGCTCCCAGTTTATTGTGTTCCTAGAGAAAAATTATGTTGAAAAATGTTAGTAGCAATGATGCGGATTGGATCCGTGATCTGAGGATTATCCTCATTGCTGCATAGAAGAATTATGTCTTTGATGCACCGCTCGGTGATAGACCTATTGCAGGAGTAGAGGCAGACATTATGAACGTCTGGCTAGATCAATATGATGACTGCTTGATAGTTTAGTGCACCATGCTTAACGGCTTAGAATCGGGACTTCAAAGATATTTTAAATGTCATGGACCATATGAGATGTTCCAGGAGTTGAAGTTAATATTTCAAGCAAATAACCGAGTTGAGAGATATGAAGTCTCCAACAAGTTTTATAGCTAAAAAGATGGAGGAGAATAGCTCAAGCAGTGAGCATGTGCTCAGATTGTCTGGGTACTACAATCGCTTGAATCAAGTGGGAGTTAATCTTCCAGATAAGATAGTGATTGACAGAATTCTCTAGTCACCATCACCAAGTTAGTAGAACTTCGTGATGAACTATGATATGCAAGAGATAACGGAAACGATTCCCAAGCTCTTCGTAATGCTGAAATCAACGAAGGTAGAAATCAAGAAAAATATCAAGTGTTGATGGTAGACAAGACCACTAGTTTCAAGAAAAGGGCAAAGGGAAGAAGGGGAACTTCAAGAAGAACGGCAAGCAAGTTGCTGCTCAAGTGAAGAAGCCCAAGTCTGGTCCTAAGCCTGAGACTAAGTGCTTCTACTGCAAAGGGACTGGTCACTGGAAGCGGAACTGCCCCAAGTATTTGGTGGATAAGAAGGATGGCAAAGTGAACAAAGGTATATTTGATAAAGAGATTATTGATGTGTATTTTACTAGTGTCCGTAGCAACCCCTCGGTATTTGATACTGGTTCAGTTGCTAAGAGTAGTAACTCGAAACGGGAGTTGCAGAATGAACAGAGACTAGTTAAGAGTGAAGTGACGATGTGTGTTGGAAGTGGTTCCAAGATTGATATGATCATCATCGCACACTCCCTATATTTTCGGGATTAGTGTTGAACCTAAATAAGTGTTATTTGGTGTTTGCGTTGAGCATGAATATGATTTGATCATGTTTATTGCAGTACGGTTATTCATTTAAGTAAGAGAACAAATTGTTGTTCTATTTACATGAATAAAACCTTATATGGTTACACATCCAATGAAAATGGTTCGTTGGATCTCGATCGTAGTGATACACATATTCATAATATTGAAACCAAAAGATGCACAGTTAATAATGATAGTGCAACTTATTTGTGGCACTGCCGTTTAGGTCATATTGGTATAAAGCACATGAAGAAACTCCATGCTGATGGATTTTTGGAATCACTTGATTATGAATTAGTTGATGCTTGCGAACCATGCCTCATGGGCAAGATGACTAAGACTCCGTTCTCCGGAACAATGCAAAGCAACAGATTTGTTGGAAATCATGCATACTGATGTATGTGGTCCGATGAATATTGAAGCTCGCGGCAAGTATCATTATTTTCTGATCTTCACAGATGATATAAGTAGATATGAGTATATCTACTTGATGAAACACAAGTCTGAAACATTTGAAAAGTTCAAAGAATTTCAGAGTGAAGTGGAGAATCATCGTAACAAAATAAAAGTTTCTACGATATGATCGCAGAAGTAAAATATTTGAGTTATGAGTTTGGCCTTTAGTTAAAACAATGTGAAATAGTTTCACTACTCACGCCACCTGGAACACCACAGTGTAATGGTGTGTCCGAACGTCGTAACCGTACTTTATTAGATATGGTGCGATCTATGACGTCTCTTACTGATTTACCGCTATCGTTTTGGGGTTATGCATTAGAGACAACTACATTCATGTTAAATAGGGCACCATCTAAATTCGTGGAGATGACACCGTATGAACTGTGGTTTGGCGAGAAACCTAAGCTGTCATTTCTTAAAGTTTGAGGTTGCAATGCTTATGTGAAAAAGTTTCAACCTGATAAGCTCAAACCCAAATCGGAGAAGTGTGTCTTCATAGGATACCCAAAAGAAAATGTTGGGTACACCTTCTATCACAGATCCGAAGGCAGGATATTCATTGCTGAGAATGGATCCTTTCTAGAGAAGGAGTTTCTCTTGAAAGAAGTGAGTGGGAGAAAAGTAGAACTTGATGAGGTAACTGTACCTGCTCCCTTATTGGAAAGTAGTTCATCACAGAAATCTGTTCCTGTGACTACTACACCAATTAGTGAGGAAGCTAATGATGATGATCATGTAACTTCAGATCAAGTTACTACCGAACCTCGTAGGTAAACCAGAGTGAGATCCGCACCAGAGTGGTACGTTAATCCTGTTATGGAGGTCATGTTACTTGACCATGACGAACCTACGAACTATGAGGAAGCGATGATGAGCCCAGATTCCGCGAAATGGCTTGAGGCCATGAAATCTGAGATGAGATCCATGTATAAGAACAAAGTATGGACTTTGATTGACTTGCCCAAAGATCGGCGAGCCATTGAGATTAAATGGATCTTCAAGAGGAAGACAGACGCTCATAGTAGTGTTACTATCTACAAAGCTAGAATTGTCGCAAAATGGTTTTCAACAAGTTCAAGGTGTTGACCACGATGAGAATTTCTCACTCGTATCTATGCTTAAGTCTGTCTGAATCATGTTAGCAATTGCCGCATTTTATGAAATCTGGCAAATGGATAAACAAAACTGCATTCCTTAATGGATTTATTAAAGAAGAGTTGTATATGGTGCAACGAGAAGGTTTTGTCAATCCTAAAGGTACTAACAAAATATGCAAGCTCCAGCGATCCATCTATGGACTAGTGCAAACATCTCGGAGTTGGAATATACGCTTTGATAAGTTGATCAAAGCATATAGTTTTATACAGACTTGCGGTGAAGCCTGTATTTACAAGAAAGTGAGTGGGAGAACTACAACATTTCTAACAAGTATATGTGAATGACATATTGTTGATCGGAGATAATGTAGAATTATTCTGCAAAGCATAAAGGAATGTTTGAAAGGAGTTTTTCAAAGAAAGACCTCGGTGAAGCTGCTTACATATTGAGCATCAAGATCTATAGAGATAGATCAAGACGCTTGATAAGTTTTTCAATAAGTACATACCTTGACAAGATTTTGAAGTAGTTCAAAATGAAACAGTCAAAGAAGGAGTTCTTGCCTGTGTTACAAGGTGTGAAGTTGAGTAAGACTCAAAACCCGACCACGACAGAAGATAGAGAGAGAATGAAAGTCATTCCCTATGCCTTAGCCATAGGTTCTATAAAGTATGCCATGCTGTGTACCAGACCTATTGTATACCCTGCCCTGAGTTTGGCAAGGGAGTACAATAGTGATCTAGGAGTAGATCACTGGACATTGGTCAAAATTATCCTTAGTGGAATAAGGATATGTTTCTCGATTATGGAGGTGACAAAAGGTTCGTCGTAAAGGGTTACGTCGATGCAAGTTTTGACACTAATACAGATGACTCGAAGTCTCAATCTGGATACATATTTAAAGTGGGAGCAATTAGCTAGAGTAGCTCCGTGCAGAGCATTGTTGACATAGAAATTTGCAAAATACTTACAGATCTGAATGTGGCAGACCCATAGACTAAACTTCTCTCATAAGCAAAACATGATCACACCTTAGTACTCTTTGGGTGTTAATCACAAAGCAATGTGAACTAGATTATTGACTCTAGTAAACCCTTTGGGTGTTGGTCACATGTTGATCTGAACTATGGGTGTTAATCACATGGTGATGTGAACTATTGGTATTAAATCACATGGCGATGTGAACTAGATTATTGACTCTAGTGCAAGTGGGAGACTGAAGGAAATATGCCCTAGAGGCAATAATAAAGTTATTATTTATTTCCTTATATCATGATAAGTGTTTATTATTCATGCTAGAATTGTATTAACCGGAAACATAATACATGTGTGAATACATAGACAAACAGAGTGTGTCACTAGTATGCCTCTACTTGACTAGATCGTTGATCAAAGATGGTTATGTTTCCTAACCATAGACATGAGTTGTCATTTGATTAACGGGATCACATCATTAGGAGAATGATGTGATTGACTTGACCCATTCTGTTAGTATAGCACTTGATCGTTTAGTTTGTTGCTATTGCTTTCTTCATGACTTATACATGTTCCTATGACTATGAGATTATGCAACTCCCGTTTACTGGAGGAACACTTTGTGTGCTACCAAACGTCACAACGTAACTGGGTGATTATAAAGGTGCTCTACAGGTGTCTTCGAATGTACTTGTTGGGTTGGCGTATTTCGAGATTAGGATTTTTCACTCCGATTGTCGGAGAGGTATCTCTGGGCCCACTCGGTAATGCACATCACTATAAGCCTTGCAAGCATTGCAACTAATGAGTTATTTGCGGGATGATGTGTTACAAAACGAGTAAAGAGACTTGTCGGTAACGAGATTGAACTAGGTATTGAGATACCAACGATCGAATCTCGGGCAAGTAACATACCGATGGCAAAGGGAACAACCTATGTTGTTATGCGGTTTGACCGATAAAGATCTTCGTAGAATATGTGGGAGCCAATATGAGCATCCAGGTTCCGCTATTGGTTATTGACCGGAGACGTGTCTCGGTCATGTCTACATTGTTCTCGAACCCGTAGGGTCCGCACGCTTAAGGTTTCGATCACAGTTATATTATGAGTTTATGAGTTTTGATGTACCGAAGGAGTTCGGAGTCCCGGATGAGATCGGGGACATGACAAGGAGTCTCGAAATGGTCGAGATGTAAAGATCGATATATTGGACGACTATATTCGGACATCGGAAAGGTTCCGAGTGATTCGGGTATTTTTCGGAGTAACGGAGAGTTACGGGAATTCGCCGGGGAGTATATGGGCCTTATTGGGCCATACGGGAATAGAGGAGAGAGGCCAAAAGGAAGGAGGTGCGCGCCCCCCTCTGGTCCGAATTGGACAAGGGGTGCAGCCCCCTTTTCCTTGTTCCTCTCCCCCTCTTTCCTTCTCTCCTACTCCAACAAGGGAAGGAGGAGTCCTACTCCCGGTGGGAGTAGGACTCCCCCCTTGGCGCACCCTCCTCCTAGGCCGGCCGCCTCCCTCCCTTGCTCCTTTATATACGGGGGCAGGGGGGCACCCCATAGACACAACAATTGATCTCTTGATCTCTTAGCCGTGTGCGGTGCCCCCCTCACCATAATCCACCTCGATCATATCGTAGCGGTGCTTAGGCGAAGCCCTGCGTTGGTAGAACATCATCATCGTCACCACGCCGTCGTGCTGACGAAACTCTCCCTCAACACTCGGCTGGATCGGAGTTCGAGGGACGTCATCGAGTTGAACATGTGCAGAACTCGGAGGTGTCGTGCGTTCGGTACTTGATCAGTCGGATCGCGAAGACGTACGACTACATCAACCGCGTTGTACTAACGCTTCCGCTTCCGGTCTACGAGGGTACGTAGACAACACTCTCTCCTCTCGTTGCTATGCATCACCATGATCGTGCATGTGTGTAGGAATTTTTTTGAAATTACTACGTTCCCCAACAGAACTATGTTCGGCGGGATTGGGATGCGGATGACGAAGAAATTCGCTGTCCACCCACCACCCACTTAGTAGCCACTGTCGGTGATTTGACTGACATGCTCGACTTCGACTCCGAAGACATCGACGGTATGGACGACGATGCAGGAGACGAACAGGAACCACTGCCCACAGGGCATTGGACGCCCACTTCATCATATGATGTATACATGGTGGACACACCCAAAGAAAATGACGACGAGGAACGGAAGGACGCAGCGAAGGGTTGTTCCCTCGAGAAGCAGTCAAAGTGGCGGCGTAAGCGCCGCTCCAAATCCCACCTCGGCAGAAACAGTGATCATATAGACCCAGTGATAGAGCAGGGCGAACCATCACCCGACCAGGGCAACACGGAGAATCAAACCGAACAACCCGACCCCGTCAAAGATAACAGTCCGGACGACATCACATCGGACAGGCACCCGGAGCAACAGAATGCCCATCAAAGGTTGGTTGCCACTGCAAGGAGTCTAAAAAAGCAGAAGCAAAGGCTCAGGGCTGCACAAGACACACTCAGAATCAGATGGAGTGAAGTACTCAACACTGCAGCGATGTACGGCGGTAATCGCCACACCAAGAGCTACCCGAAGCGAAAGCTGCTACCTGAATTCGATGAGGAGGCCTTAGATCCCCCGCAATCAAAAAACAAAATGGCCATCCAGTCAGATAGACGACCTCGTGGCCAACATAGAACGGCAAACGACACCGCACATAAGTCGGTACACGATCCACGTGAGGACTCGCATCAAAAGTACGGCGCAACCAGATCCATTTACGGGCCACGCAAGCGCGCTCCAGCATGCAATGCAACAGAACAAACATCCCAATACCTCGGTACACCCAAATACAGGGGTGTCGCACACCCCCTATGTTTCACCGATGAGGTGCTGGACCATAAATTTCCAGAGGGATTCAAACCCGTAAACATAGAGGCGTACGATGGAACGACAGACCCTGGGGTCTGGATTGAGGACTACATCCTCCATATCCATATGGCTCGAGGAGACGATCTCCACGCCATCAAGTACTTACCCCTCAAGATCAAAGGCCCAGCTCGGCACTGGCTTAAAAGCCTCCCCGAAAACTCCATTGGACGCCGGGAAGAGCTCGAAGACGCCTTTCGGGTAAATTTTCAAGGGACCTATGTCCGACCATCGGATGCAGACGATTTAAGTCATATAACTCAACAGCCCGGAGAGTCAGCCCGAAAGCTTTGGAACAGGTTCCTCACTAAAAAGAATCAAATAGTCGACTGTCCGGACGCCGAAGCCTTAGCAGCTTTCAAGCACAGCGTTTGAGACGAATGGCTTGCCAGACACCTCGGCCAAGAAAAGCCGAGAACAATGGCAGCATTAACAAGCCTCATGACCCGCTTTTGCGCGAGCGAGGACAGCTGGTTAGACCGATGCAGCACCAGCGACCCAGGTACATCCGAAGTCAGGGACAGAAACGAGAAATCACGACACAGCAAAAACAAGCGCCGGAATAAAGAAGACAGCCCGAAGAGCACAGCAGTAAATGCCAGATTCAAAAGCTCTCGGCCAGGTCAGCAAAAGCTGCCCCCCAAAGGCAACAGAGACGAAATGTCCAGCCTAAACAAGATTCTGGACCAAATATGTCAGATCCATAGCACCCCCGATAAACCTGCAAATCATACCCATAGAGAATGTTGGGTCTTCAAGCAGTCCGGCAAGCTCAACGCCGAACACAAGGGACAGGATACACCAAGCGAAGACGAAGACGAGCCTCGCAAGCAAAGCACTGGGGAACAAAAGAAATTCCCACCAGAAGTTAAAACAGTAAACGTGTTATACGTGACAAAGGGGAGAAACAAGGCGACACTCCTAGAGACACATGTCCCAGGGCCTATCATAGCGGAGTTCCGCCACTGGTCGTCCCAACCGGTCACCTTCGACCATCGAGATTACTCGGCAAGTATCCGGCATGCGGGATGGGCTGCCTTGGTATTAGACCCAATAATTGACGGATACCACTTCACATGAGTCCTGATGGACGGTGGCAGCAGTTTAAACCTGATATATCAGGACACAGTCCGCAATGGGGATAGACCCAACAAAAATTAGCCGCAGCAATACTACCTTTAAAGGAGTAACGCCAGGCCTAGAGGCCCATTGCACGGGCTCCCTGCTACTAGAGGTTATATTCGGCTTTCCCGATAACTTCCGTAGCAAAAATTTAACTTTCCACATCGCTTCGTTCCAAAGTGGCTATCAAGCACAACTCGGACGCGAAGCTTTCGCTCGCTTTAACGCAATACCGCATTACGCTTAAGATGCCTAGTCCACATGGCATCATTACAGTAAATGTAAATATTGAGCGCTCCTTGCGCGTGGAAGACCGTGCGGCCGCCTTGGCAACTGCACACTAAACGGCCTCACCAACTAAAGCACCTGACAGGTCGTTAAGACCACGGACACGGTTGGACGAGTCCGGTACTGCTATAGTAATTGATACATGTTTGATGGCTATACCCCTATCACAATACAAGGGGCTCAACACACGCGCACAAGTGACAATCAGGCTCAACTTTCCTCATATTGTTTATTTAGTATAACTTACCTTTTGCACGACAACTTTTCAATTAAGTTCCTCTCTTTTTCAGATGACCATCGTGCTACACCCGTCCAGAATACGACACAATGGAGACACAGGCGCAGACGTGCAGCAGGGACCCGTTCCAAGGATTCTTTTTAGATTAAGACCCTACGTAAACTTTTTTTACTGTCTCTTGTTGATACACATCCCTCGGATTCTCAGTACAATTGAGAAGGATGCTGACGCATTGGCATGTGGCCACGTCAGAATATTGCATGTACCTGGACACCAGGGGCTTATTACAAAGGGCACTGTTTAGGCCCGGTTTACACCATAAAGACCGAATACCTTAGGGAGTGTTCGGCGTCATGAGTTTGGCCTTATATGCATCAGCTCCAAATCATGTCTTTGGTCAAATGTTGGGTTTGCCCGGCTCCTGTGTTTTGCTGCCTTACGTTCCGCTCTATCGGCTAAGGCGGCACCAGGAGAACTACTACGATTGTGCCCTGGTTCATCCGGACGAGCACCTCAGTAGAGAAAGCCGAAAACTGACTGTCATGATATAGCGTGAGACTGGTCAACCACTCGATGACCTATCGGAATCTTCGGGATTCCTCCACCTTAACGAAGGGCCGTTTCCCGGCCAGGCATGTACGCACCCTGAATTCGGATGAGTGCGGAGCCACCAGGGGCTATATAGTAGCCCCACTGTCAAACTCTTCTGGATAAGTGAAAGTGTTAAAGCATTATAGTCTGGTTGCCTAGTTCGCTGTGCTATCACCTCCTTAATGGACCAAGACGTTGGGTCAAGTGTGAACATGCGTCTTTTGCGAACACCCCCGCATTATATGCGTGGGGGCTGAAGCCGACGACTGCAATCTTTCAGGTTATATACATATATACATAAACGGTCGCACAGGAGGCATCATAATACTTTCAGGCAAAAGTATAAATACATCCTTGATAAACTTAATAAAACATTGTTTTTATAATGGGAATACATGTCACTCAAACATAATATTCTTCGAGCACTGGGCCTCTATCGAACGAGCGCCTTCAAGAACTTCTTCAAAATAGTGCTCGGCAGCCACTCGGCCTATGGCCGAACCCTGCGCCGCAACAGTGTGGCATCCATCTCCGCCCAGTATGTTTTGACACGGGTAAGGGCCATCCACGAGCCTTCTATGCACGCCGACCTCTTCATCGCATTAATGCGCGGCACCGCACCAAGGAACTGCTGCACCAAACTAAAATAGTTGTTCGGCTTTGGCCTTTCCGGCCACAGATGATCCACAACAGACCTCATGGCGAGTCCGGACAACCTATTCAGCTCGGCCCATTCGGCAAGCCGATCAGTCAATGGAAGTGGACGCTCTGAAACGTTAAATTGTGACCAGAATAGCTTGTCCACTTCACGATCTGTTTGATCTCGGAAGTATTCGGCCGCATTGACAGCACTCGCCGCCAAGTCCAGATATGCGTCCGCCGAACTCCACAGCCGGTCCAGAGGGGCATACCGAGGATCTCCAAACTTCCTCCGCAGCATAAAGGGTTTCCCAGTCGCGATATCCCCGGCTTGACGCAGCTCCTCCTTTTTTGCTCTCATCATAGAGCGGGTGTCTTTGGTCGCCATCGTGGCCTTTTCCAGGTCCGTCGCCTTCGCCTGGTTTTCTTCTTCAAGAAGCTGGCAACGGTCGGCAGTATCTTTTAACTTTACAGCCATCTTGGCCATTTTCTCTTTGCTCTTGCAATGTGCGGCATGTTCGGCCCTTAACTCTTTGGCTGCTTGCAAAGCAGCCGCATCGCTACTCCTTGCTTGCTCCTTGGCTCGGGCAAGCTCCGCCCAAAGGGTCTCCATGGTGGCCGCTCCATCTGCAGTCACAACATATTAAAGATACTGGCATCATGCTGCTCTTATTATGTGATGATCACCAGAAAAGCCACTCACCCTGTGCCTCGTCAAGCCGCTTCCGCATCCAACTACCGCTTTAGTTCGGCATACCCATCAGTCCGGCTAGCCATCGGAGTTTCCACCACCCGCACATAAAGGTAGTCTAGTTATTACCTGGGACTATGATCCTCTGTTTGCCGCCGTTTTCGACAACAACCAGAGTCTTAGGGGCTACTATCTACACATGGCACATCTAAAAACGTGCGGTACTTTCAAAAATATACATCATTTCACGTACCTCAAAACCCATCAGTAGACTCATAAAGGCTTCATGCAGCCCGCTTTCGGCGGACGAAATCCTTTCAATCACCGTACCCATCAATGTGCGGTGCTCTTCTGAGATAGCTGCCTTCTCCAGCAGATCCCTCCATATATCCGACCGCGCACCAGATGGTGCCGGACTCTTTTGATTGCTTTCCTCGAGAGCCGGATACTAAGGACTTCAGGTGGCCATAGGATTACCTTCTGGCCTTGCCGGATCAGGAGAAGCCCTCCGCGACGACACCTCGGGGTCGCCCGCTTCGTAAGGCGGTGTGGCAGGGGGAGGCGTTTCACTCTCCATCATCTCCGGAAGAAGATCCCCCAAAGACGAGCTCAGCTGAGAAGGGCTAAGATCCGAACTGCAAGATAAATACCTCGGTTATTTTCCTCAGAAGTAAGGTAGGATATCTTCACTATTAAATACCTTTTGATTACTTATAGCTCGTTAGAGGGCTGATCCCCATGCGTACGTTGTGCGGCAAGGACACCCTCCGAGGCAGGACCCTCTGGCGGAGATTTCTTCTCCCGTTTGGAAACCTTGATTTCCGGATCTTCGGAGGTAGTCCTCTTCCTTCCCCGGGGAGAGAGAATGTCAGATTCTTCCCCTTGGTTATCCTCCCTCGCGGAGGCGCTCATTCCCTCGGTTGGAATAGGTAGTGATGGAGGCCCGCTTTCACCCTCTTTATTCCCCCCTTCATCTTCCTTTGAGGGCACCGGACAAGGTGCTGGCTCGAGCATCTTTTCCAGCACCGGATTTTCCAAGCCTTCAGGAAGGGGGGCCGAACACCGGATCATCTTTGCCTTTGTTATCCAGTCCTGGTCAAAGAGCGGTTCTTCAGAATGATGTCATGATAAATAAAAGGACGGTGTATTCGGCCATGGGATTACTTACTTGGGCAGCGGTGCGGTTGCTGCTCAGGCCCACGTCCTCGGTAGTGTTCGGACACTCTATTTGGGATCCGAAGAACGATTTGTACATCTCCTCGTGCATCATGCCGAGGAAATTCTGAATAGTGCGCGGTCCTTCTGGGTTGAATTCCCACATTCAGAGGGGCCAGCGTTTGCAAGGCTGGACTCAACGAACCAGCATGACTTGCATTACCATAACCAGACTGAAATCTCCCTCGAAGAGATCTCGGATACGGCTCTGCAGTATTGGCACGTCCTTGGCTGGACCCCAGCTCAGTCCCCTGCTGATCCATGACATCAGTTGTGGTGAAGGGCCCGAGCGAAAGGTGGGGGCAGCTATCCACTTGGCGCTTCGGGGAGCTGTGACGTAAAACCACTCCCGTTGCCACAATCTGGACACCTCTGGAAAGGAACCCTTTGGCCATGGAGCACCAGCGATTTTGCTTATTAAAGCACCTCCGCACGCTGCGTGCTGTCCCTCAACCATCTTCGGCTTCACATCGAAGGTCTTGAGCCACAAGCCGAAGTGAGGGGTAATGCGGAGGAAGGCCTCACAAACGACAATAAATGACGAGATGTGAAGAAGGGAGTCTGGGGCTAGATCATGAAAATCCAGCCCGTAATAGAACATAAGACCCCTGACAAAGGGATCCAGAGCGAGGCCTAGTCCTCGGAGGAAGTGGGAGACAAACACAACGCTCTCGTTGGGTTCGGGAGTAGGGACGACCTGCCCTCGAGTGGGCAGCCTATGCGAAATTTCGGCGGTCAGATATCTGGCCTCCCTCAACTTCTTGATGTCCTCCTCCGTGACGGAGGAAGACATCCACCGTCCTTAAAGGCAGGATCCGGACATGATTGAAGGTCCGAAGCACCTGACCTTGGCTTTGGGTGTTAGAACTTGAGGCGGGGGGGGGATTCGATTGAGCATGGGAGGGAAAAAAGTAACAGCCTTGTCCCTTTATAAAGAGGGTGAATATCAAGCGTCCTCCTCGTGGCCGTTTGGGACTTGCCTAAAATCTAGGAGTCCTAGGCACGGTTGGGTTACCCACGTCCGTATTGATGAGAATCCCGTAATAAGGGGAACACGATCTCTGCTTTGACAAGACGTGTCAAGAAACCGCCTCGCGTTATGTGCGGGGTTGGTTAAAGAAAAATGGTTCAAATAATTACCGGGCCGTGGCGTGATGTCATGCTGCCTAAACGTGTCAGCAGATTAGATTTGTGGTAATATTATTCTCTCTATGGTGGTATGTGGAACTTATTTTGCAGGGTCGGAGACTATCCTTGTATTCAAATTCTTCCGTGGTGTATCCGGAGGAGGAACCCGCCTTGCAATGCCGAAGACAACACTGGGCGCCGGACTCATCATCATTGAAGCCTGGTTCAGGGGCTACTGAGGGAGTCCTGGATTAGGGGGTCTCCGGATAGCCAGACTATATCCTTTGGCCGGACTGTTGGACTACGAAGATATGAGATTGAAGACTTCATCCCGTGTTCGGATGGGACTTTACTTGGCGTGGAAGGCAAACTAGGCAATATGGATATGTATATCTCCTCCTTTGTAACCGACCTTGTGTAACCCTAGCCTCCTCCGGTGTCTATATAAACCGGAGGGGTTTAGTCCGTAGGACAACATACAATCATACCATAGGCTAGCTTCTAGGGTTTAGCCTCTCCGATCTCATGGTAGATCAACTCTTGTACTACCCATATTATCAAGAATAATCAAGCATGACGTAGGGTTTTACCTCCATCAAGAGGGCCCGAACCTGGGTAAAACATCGTGTCCCTTGCCTCATGTTACCATCCGCCTTAGATGCATAGTTCGGGACCCCCTACCCGAGATCCGCCAGTTTTGACACCGACAACGTCCCTCGAACTCTGATCCAGCCGAGTGTTGAGGGAGAGTTTCATCAGCACGACGGTGTGGTGATGATGATGATGTTCTACCGACGCAGGGCTTCGCCTAAGCACCGCTACGATATGATCGAGGTGGATTATGGTGGAGGGGGGCACCGCACACGGCTAAGAGATCAAGAGATCAATTGTTGTGTCTATGGGGTGCCCCCCTCCTTCGTATATAAAGGGGGGAGGAGGAGAGGGCCAGCCAAGGGGGTGGCGCGCCTTAGGAGGGGGAAACCTACTCCAAGTAGGTTTCCCCTCCCTTTCCTAATCCAAGAAGGAGGGGGAAGGAAGGAGTGGGAGAGGGGAAAGGCAAGGGGGGCGCCACCCCCCTTTCCTTGTCCTATTCGGACTCAAGGGGTGGGGCACGCCTATTGCCCTGGCCGACCCCTCTCTCTCTCCACTAAGGCCCAATAAGGCCCATTAGTTCCCCCGGGGGGGTTCCGGTAACCCCCGGTACTCCGATAAATGTCTGAAACCTTCCGGAACCTTTCCGGTGTCCAAACATAGTCGTCCAATATATCGATCTTTATGTCTCGACCATTTTGAGACTCCTCGTCATGTCCGTGATCACATCCGGGACTCCAAACTACCTTCGGTACATCAAAACATATAAACTCATAATATAACCATCATCTAACTTTAAGCGTGCGGACCCTACGGGTTCGAGAACTATGTAGACATGACCGAGACAAGTCTCCGGTCAATAACCAATAGCGGAACCTGGATGCTCATGTTGGCTCCTACATATTCTACGAAGATCTTTATCGGTCAAACCGCATAACAACATACGTTGTTCCCTTTGTCATCGGTATGTTACTTGCCCGAGATTCGATCGTCGGTATCTCAATACCTAGTTCAATCTCGTTACCGGCAAGTCTCTTTACTCGTTCCGTAATACATCATACCACAACTAACTCATTAGTTGCATTGCTTGCAAGGTTTATAGTGATGTGCATTACCGAGTGGGCCCAGAGATACCTTTCCGACAATCGGAGTGACAAATTCTAATCTCGAAATACGCCAACCCAACAAGTACCTTTGGAGACACCTATAGAGCACCTTTATAATCACCCAGTTACGTTTTGACGTTTGGTAGCACACAAAGTGTTCCTTCAGTAAATGGGAGTTGCATAATCTCATAGTCATAGGAACATGTATAAGTCATGAAGAAAGCAATAACAACAAACTAAACGATCAAGTGCTAAGCTATCGGAATGGGTCAAGTCAATCACATCATTCTCCTAATGATGTGACCCCGTTAATCAAATGACAACTCTTTGTCTATGGTCAGGAAACACAACCATCTTTGGTCAACGAGCTAGTCAAGTAGCGGCATACTAGTGACATTCTGTTTGTCTATGTATTCACACATGTATCATGTTTCCGGTTAATACAATTCTAGCATGAATAATAAACATTTATCATGATATAAGGAAATAAATAATAACTTTATTATTGCCTCTAGGGCATATTTCCTTCAGTCTCCCACTTGCACTAGAGTCAATAATCTAGATTACACGGTAATGATTCTAACATCCATGGATGCTTGGTGTTGATCATGTTTTGCTCATGTAAGAGGCTTAGTCAATGGGTCTGCAACATTCAGATTCGTATGTATCTTGCAAATCTCTATGTCTCCCACCTGGACTTGATCCCAGATGGAGTTGAAGCGTCTCTTGATGTGCTTGGTTCTCTTGTGAAATCTGGATTCCTTTGCCAAAGCAATTGCACCAGTATTGTCACAAAAGATTTTCATTGGACCCGTTGCACTAGGTATGACACCTAGATCGGATATGAACTCCTTCATCCGGACTCCTTCATTTGCTACTTCCGAAGCAGCTATGTACTCCGCTTCACATGTAGATCCTGCTACGACGCTTTGTTTAGAACTGCATCAACTGACAGCCCCACCGTTTAATAAAAACACGTATCCGGTTTATGATTTAGAATCGTCTGGATCAGTGTCAAAGCTTGCATCGACGTAACCATTTACTACGAGCTCTTTGTCACCTCCATAAACGAGAAACATATCCTTCGTCCTTTTCAGGTATTTCAGGATGTTCTTGACCGCTGTCCAGTGATCCACTCCTGGATTACTTTGGTACCTCCCTGCTAAACTAATAGCAAGGCACACATCAGGTCTGGTACACAGCATTGCATACATGATAGAGCCTATGGCTGAAGCATAGGGAACATCTTTCATTTTCTCTCTATCTTCTACAGTGGTCGGGCATTGAGTCTTACTCAACTTCACACCTTGTAACACAGGCAAGGACCCTTTCTTTGCTTGATCCATTTTGAACTTCTTCAAAACTTTGTCAAGGTATGTGCTTTGTGAAAGTCCAATTAATTAGCGCCTCGATCTATCTCTATAGATCTTGATGCCCAATATATAAGCAGCTTCACCGAGGTTTTTCATTGAAAAACTTTTATTCAAATATCATTTTATGCTATCTAGAAATTCTATATCATTTCCAATCAACAATATGTCGTCCACATATAAAATTAGAAATGCTACAGAGCTCCCACTCACTTTCTTGTAAATGCAGGCTTCTCCAAAAGTCTGTATAAAACCATATGCTTTGATCACTCTATCAAAACGTTTATTCCAACTCCGAGAGGCTTGCACCAGTCCATAAATGGATCGCTGGAGCTTGCACACTTTGTTAGCTCCCTTTGGATCGTCAAAACCTTCTGGTTGCATCATATACAACTCTTCTTCCAGAAATCCATTCAGGAATGCAGTTTTGACATCCATTTGCCAAATTTCATAATCATAAAATGCAGCAATTGCTAACATGATTCGGACAGACTTTAGCATCGCTATGGGTGAGAAGGTCTCATCGTAGTCAATCCCTTGAACTTGTCGAAAACCTTTTGCAACAAGTCTAGCTTTATAGACAGTAACATTACCATCAGCGTCAGTCTTCTTCTTGAAGATCCATTTATTCTCGATGGCTTGCCGATCAACAGGCAAGTCAACCAAAGTCCACACTTTGTTCTCATACATGGATCACATCTCAGATTTCATGGCCTCAAGCCATTTTGCAGAATCTGGGCTCACCATCGCTTCTTCATAGTTCATAGGTTCGTCATGGTCTAGCCACATAACCTCCAGAATAGGATTACCATACCACTCTGGTGCGGATCTCACTCTGGTTGACCTACGGGGTTCAGTAACAACTTGATCTGAAGTTTCATGATCATCATCATTAACTTCCTCACTAATTGGTGTAGGTGTCACAGGAACCGGTTTCTGTGATGAACTACTTTCCAATAAGGGAGCAGGTACAGTTACCTCATCAAGTTCTACTTTCATCCCACTCACTTCTTAGAAAGATTCCAAATTTAGCAACAAAAGTCTTGCCTTCGGATCTGTGATAGAAGGTGTACCCAACAGTCTCTTTTGGGTATCCTGTGAAGACACATTTCTCCGATTTGGGTTCGAGCTTATCAGGTTGAAGCTTTTTCACATAAGCATCGCAGCCCCAAACTTTAAGAAACAACAACTTTGGTCTCTTGCCAAACCATAGTTCATAAGGCGTCGTGTCAACGGATTTTGATGGTGCCCTATTTAACGTGAATGCAGCAAGCATAACCCCAAAATGATAGCGGTAAATCAGTAAGAGACATCATAGATCGCACCATATCTAGTAAAGTACGATTATGCCGTTCGGACACACCATTACGCTGTGGTGTTCCGGGTGGTGTGAGTTGCGAAACTATTCCACATTGTTTCAAATGAAGACCAAACTTGTAACTCAAATATTCTCCTCCACGATCAGATCGTAGAAACTTTATTTGCTTGTTACGATGATTTTCAACTTCACTCTGAAATTCTTTGAACTTTTCAAATGTTTCAGACTTATGTTTCATTAAGTAGATATACCCATATCTGCTTAAATCATCTATGAAGGTGAGAAAATAACGATACCCGCCGCGAGCCTCAATATTCATTGGACCACACACATCTGTATGTATGATTTCCAACAAATCTGTTGCTCGCTCCATAGTTCCGGAGAACGACATTTCAGTCATCTTGCCCATGAGGCACGGTTCGCAAGTACCAAGTGATTCATAATCAAGTGGTTCCAAAAGTCCATCAGTATGGAGTTTCTTCATGCGCTTTATACCGATATGACCTGAACAGCAGTGCCACAAATAAGTTGCACTATCATTATCAACTCTGCATCTTTTGGCTTCAATATTATGAATATGTGTATCACTACTATCGAGATTCAATATAAATAGACCACTCTTCAAGGGTGCATGACCATAAAAGATATTACTCATATAAATAGAACAACCATTATTCTCTGATTTAAATGAATAACCGTCTCGCATCAAACAAGATCCAGATATAATGTTCATGCTCAACGCTGGCACCAAATAACAATTATTCAGGTCTAAAACTAATCCTGAAGGTAGATGTAGAGGTAGCGTGCCGACTGCAATCACATCGACTTTAGAACCATTTCCCACGCGCATCGTCACCTCGTCCTTAGCCAATCTTCGCTTAATCCATAGCCCCTGTTTTGAGTTGCAAATATTAGCAATAGAACCAGTATCAAATACCCAAGTGCTACTGCAAGCATTAGTAAGGTACACATCAATAACATGTATATCACATATACCTTTGTTCACCTTGCCATCCTTCTTATCCGCTAAACACTTGGGGCAGTTCCGCTTCCAGTGACCAGTCTGCTTGCAGTAGAAGCACTCAGTCTCAGGCTTAGATCCATACTTGGGTTTCTTCTCTTGGGCAGCAACTTGTTTGCCATTCTTCTTGAAGTTCCCCTTCTTCTTCCCTTTGCCTTTTTTCTTGAAACTGGTGGTCTTATTGACCATCAACACTTGATGCTCCTTCTTGATTTCTACCTCCGGAGCCTTTAGCATCATGAAGAGCTCGGGAATTGTCTTATTCATCCCGTGCATATTATAGTTCATCACGAAGCTTTTGTAGCTTGGTGGCAGTGATTGAAGAACTCTGTCAATGACTCTATCAACAGGAAGATTAACTCCCAGTTGAGTCAAGTGATTATGATACCTAGACATTTTGAGTATATGTTCACTGACAGAACTATTCTCCTCCATCTTGCAGCTATAGAACTTATTGGAGACTTCATATCTCTCAATCCGGGCATTTGCTTGAAATATTAACTTCAATTCCTGGAACATCTCATATGCTCCATAAAGTTCAAAACGTCGTTGAAGTCCGGGTTCTAAGCCGTAAAGCATGGCACACTGAACTATCGAGTAGTCATCAACTTTACTCTGCCAAACGTTCTTAACGTTGTCAGCAACATCTGCAGTAGGCCTGGCACCCAGTGGTGCTTCCAGGACGTAATTCTTCTGTGCAACAATGAGGATAATCCTCAAGTTACGGACCCAGTCCGTGTAATTGCTACCATCATCTTTCAACTTTGCTTTCTCAAGGAACACATTAAAATTCAACGGAACAACAACACGAGCCATCTATCTACAATCAACATAGACAAGCAAGAAACTATCAGGTACTAAGTTCATGATAAATTTAAGTTAATTAATCATATTACTTAAGAACTCCCACTTACATAGACATCCCTCTAATCCTCTAAGTGATCATGTGATCCAAATCAACTAAACCATGTCCGATCATCACGTGAGATGGAGTAGTTTCAATGGTGAACATCACTATGTTGATCATATCTACTATATGATTCACGCTCGACCTTTCGGTCTCAGTGTTCCGAGGCCATATCTGTTATATGCCAGGATCGTCAAGTTTAACCTGAGTATTCCGCGTGTGCAACTGTTTTGCACCCGTTGTATTTGAACGTAGAGCCTATCACACCCTATCATCACGTGGTGTCTCAGCACGAAGAACTTTCACAACGGTGCATACTCAGGGAGAACACTTATATCTTGATAATTTAGTGAGAGATCATCTTATAATGCTACCGTCAATCAAAGCAGGATAAGATGCATAAAAGATAAACATCACATGCAGTCAATATAAGTGATATGATATGGCCATCATCTTCTTGTGCTTGTGATCTCCATCTCCGAAGCACTGTCATGATCACCATCATCACTGGCGCGACACCTTGATCTCCATCGTAGCATCGTTGTCGTCTCGCCAACTTATGCTTCTACGACTATCGCTACCGCTTAGTGATAAAGTAAAACATTATAGGGCATTTGCATTGCATACAATAAAGCGACAACCATATGGCTCCTGCCAATTGCCGATAACTTGGTTACAAAACATGATCATCTCATACAATAAAATATAGCATCATGCCTTGACCATATCACATCACATCATGCCCTGCAAAAACAAGTTAGACGTCATCTACTTTGTTGTTGCATGTTTTACGTGGCTGCTACGGGCTGAGCAAGAACCGTTCTTACCTATGCATCAAAACCACAACGATAGCTCGTCAAGTTAGTGTTGTTTTAACCTTCTCAAGGACCGGGCGTAGCCACACTCGGTTCAACTAAAGTTGGAGAAACTGACACCCGCCAGCCACCTGTGTGCAAAGCTCGTCGGTAGAACCAGTCTCGCGTAAGCGTACGCGTAATGTCGGTCCTGGCCGCTTCATCCAACAATACCACCGAACCAAAGTATGACATGCTGGTAAGCAGTATGACTTGTATCGCCCACAACTCACTTGTGTTCTACTCGTGCATATGACATCTACGCACAGAACCTAGCTCGGATGCCACTGTTGGGAACGTAGTAATTTCAAAAATTTCCTACGCACACACAAGATCATGGTGATGCATAGCAACGAGAGGGGAGAGTGTTTCCACGTACCCTCATAGACCGAAAGCGGAAGCGTTAGCACAACACGGTTGATGTAGTCGTACGTCTTCACGATCCGACCGATCAAGTACCGAACGCACGTCACCTTCGACTTCTGCACACGTTCAACTCGATGACGTCCCTCGAACTCCGATCTAGCCGAGTGTTGAGGGAGAGTTTTGTCAGCACGATGACATGGTGATGATGATGATGTTCTACCGATGCAGGGCTTCGCCTAAGCACCACTACGATATGATCGAGGTGGATTATGGTGGAGGGGTGCACCGCACATGGCTAAGAGATCAAGAGATCAATTGTTGTGTCTATGGGGTGCCCCCTCCTCCGTATATAAAGGGGGGAGGAGGAGAGGGCCGGCCAAGGGGGTGGCGCGCCTTAGGAGGGGGAAACCTAATCCAAGTAGGTTTTCCCCTCCCTTTCCTAATCCAAGAAGGAGGGGGGAGGAAGGAGTGGGAGAGGGGAAAGGCAAGGGGGGCGCCGCCCCCCCTTTCCTTGTCCTATTCGGACTCAAGGGGAGGGGGCGCGCCTCTTGCCCTGGCCAGCCCCTCTCTCTCTCCACTAAGGCCCAATAAGGCCCATTAGTTCCGGGGGGGGGGGTCCAGTAACCCCCGGTACTCCGATAAATGTCCGAAACCTTTCAGAACCTTTCTGGTGTCCAAACATAGTCGTCCAATATATCGATCTTTATGTCTCGACCATTTCGAGACTCCTCGTCATGTCTGTGATCACATTCGGGACTCCGAACTACCTTCGGTACCTCAAAACATATAAACTCATAATATAACTGTAATCTAACTTTAAGCGTGCGGACCCTACAGGTTCGAGAACTATGTAGACATGACCGAGACATGTCTCCGGTTAATAACCAATAGCGGAACCTGAATGCTCATATTGGCTCCTACATATTCTACGAAGATCTTTATCGGTCAAACCGCATAACAACATATGTTGTTCCCTTTGTCATCGGTATGTTACTTGCCCGAGATTCGATCGTCGGTATCTCAATACCTAGTTCAATCTCGTTACCGGCAAGTCTCTTTACTCGTTCCGTAATACATCATCCCACAACTAACTCATTAGTTGCATTGCTTGCAAGGCTTATAGTGATGTGCATTACCGAGTGGGCCCAGAGATACCTTTCCGACAATCGGAGTGATAAATCCTAATCTTGAAATACGCCAACCCAACAAGTACGTTTGGAGACACCTGTAGAGCACCTTTATAATCACCCAGTTACATTGTGACGTTTGGTAGCACACAAAGTGTTCCTCCGGTAAATGGGGGTTGCATAATCTCATAGTCATAGGAACATGTATAAGTCATGAAGAAAGCAATAGCAACAAACTAAACGATCAAGTGCTAAGCTAACGGAATGGGTCAGTTCAATCACATCATTCTCCTAATGATGTGACCCCGTTAATCAAATGACAACTCTTTGTCTATGGTCAGGAAACATAACCATCTTTGATCAACGAGCTAGTCAAGTAGAGGCATACTAGTGACATTCTGTTTGTCTATGTATTCACACATGTATCATGTTTCCGGTTAATACAATTATAGCATGAATAATAAACATTTATCATGATATAAGGAAATAAACAATAACTTTATTGTTGCCTCTAGGGCATATTTCCTTTAGGTATCTCAATACCTAGTTCAATCTCGTTACCGGCAAGTCTCTTTACCCGTTCCGTAATGCATCATCCCGCAACTAACTCATTAGTCACATTGCTTGCAAGGCTTATAGTGATGTGCATTACCGAGAGGGCCCAGAGATACCTCTCTGATACACGGAGTGACAAATCCTAATCTTGATCTATGCCAACTCAACAAACACCATCGGAGACACATGTAGAGCATCCCAGTTATGTTGTGATGTTTGATAGCACACTAAGTGTTCCTCCGGTATTCGGGAGTTGGATAATCTCATAGTCATAGGAACATGTATAAGTTATGGAGAAAGCAATAGCAATAAACTAAACGATCATAGTGCTAAGCTAACGGATGGGTCAAGTCAATCACATCATTCTCTAATGATGTGATCCCGTTCATCAAATAACAACTCATGTCTATGTTTAGGAAACTTAACCATCTTTGATTAACGAGCTAGTCAAATAGAGGCATACTAGTGACACTCTGTTTGTCTATGTATTCACGCATGTACTAAGTTTTCGGTTAATACAATTCTAGCATCAATAATAAACATTTATCATGATATAAGAAAATATAAATAACAACTTTATTATTGCCTCTAGGGCATATTTCCTTCATCGCCATCAGCATTAACTCCTCGTCCCCCTGCCCTCCCTCGAAAGCGCCACCACACCACCGGATCCAATCCAACCATCTCCCCCAGCGCGTGCCTCGAGGCCCTTCCTCTCCCCGTAGGTTCGCTTTCTCTGATCCTCACGAAACCACCGCGCTCTCTTCCCACCCGCGTGGGGAGAGAGGCACTCCATTCAATATGATCCAACGATGGCTAAAAACAAACGACTTCTTCTTCGTTTCGTGATACAAAGCTGGGCTAGGATGTGGTCTGTGCCGATGACAGCGGTGCTTCCAGGCACAATTACCTTGATGAAGTTGTCATCGATGCAGTTCTAGTCATGTTGCCCTTGTTGCTCCGATGGAAACCACATGTCCGAGTTGTCTCTGACCGGGTGATGCCCGCACTTCTGCCATGGTTTCCTCTTGAGGACATCCCTTTGGAGCTAGTCCCGACTGGAGGGGGCCGTGGTGGGTGGGTTGTGGTAGTCGACACTTCGGTGTGTTCACCGATTCATCGTGGGATGGTTGCTACGGTGAGGATCGTGCGACAAGATGACATGCGGTGGGCAGGCTAGCTTCATGATTCTCCGCGGAGCCAACCCCGCGTAGTTCTTTGTGGTGATTTTTTTCTCTTCATGTGGCTCCTCTCGGGCTTTGCGGCGTGGGCTTTGTCGGTGGCTGATTGCGGTGAAGTCGGAGTCGCTTGTCGAGGAGACGAGATGGTGTTGACGCCAATGCACCGCGCCAACAACGCTCTCTTCGCAGCGGTGTGAGTGTAGTGTATTGTTTGTGTGCGTGATCAGCGGGTTGTGACGGTTTTAGCTCGGTTTCCCGCTAATTAACCGGACAACTCTTTCTTCTTCCCAGTCAGTGAAAAGGACAACTCTTTTGCCTTATTCAAAAAAAAAAACCCTGCCAAATCTACATGAAGACTGTCAGCCTCCTTGAATTCAATAAGGGCATGTACAATGGTGGCATATGGATACATATGCCCCATGACAAAAAGTAATTTGAGGCACCTACATTTATTTTTTCTTTCCAATGCAAACTATCATTAGTGGGCCTCATTAAGAAATAGAAAATAAAGACTTTAGTACACATGCATATCTACTTTTCGCTTCAACCTTTTCAGCTTGTCACCGGACCACACTTTTTCTCTTCAAGCACCTGCCTCCTGGAGAAGATCCCGCTTCCCTATCCGAACCTACTTTACGTCATATCCGATCCTATGTGGCATGCGAGGCATCACCTTGAGGCTATCCATTGTACAAGCCCTAAGCGCAATCAACAAGGTGACATACCCACCCAAAAGTCCAAGCGCCTGGACGGTGACACCATCAGGGCACAGCATTGTTCACAATCACAGCATGAATACATGATGCAGACAGGCTGTCCACCGGGTCGTCTCTGCCACAGTTGCTGAACTTTTCCATTAAAAAAGACAGAAAGTAGGGGGGCTCTCGAACCCTCCCCCCAACGGTCACTTCGTCGCCGTCTCGTCCCCGCCCGGATCGCCTGCCCTCCGACCAGCCCGCGCGGTCGCCCCTCATCGCCGGGGAGGCCCCCCTCCAATCCCACGCGAGCGGCGACGAACCAAGGAGCAGCGAGGCCGAGGAGGAGGAGTCATCGCCATCAGCATTAACTCCCTGCCCTCCCTCGAAAGCGCCACCACACCACCGGATCCAATCCAACCACCTCCCCCGGCGCCCGCCTCGAGGCCGCTCTCTCTCCCCGTAGGTTCGCTTTCTCCGATCCTCACCGAATCCGCCGCGCCCTTTTCCCACCCGCGCCCCGCCCCGCCGGGCCATGCCCCTGCCGCCGGAGCAGCAGCAGCCGCGATGGCGCGTTGCGGCGTGGAGGTAATCGCCAGCAGGGGCTGCTCCAGGCTGCTCCTCCCCGGGATGCAGCCCTCCTCGGCCTCCGCCGCCTCCTCCTCCGTCTCGGCCTCCCGCTCCGCCGCGGCCGCTGCCTCTGCCGCCCGGCGCCCGCCCGACGGGCCCTTCGCCGGCCTGGTCGTCTGCGTCACGGGGCTGTCTAAAGGTGAATTGTTTGCTTCTCGAATTTGGCCTGGGATGGCTTCATAGGCGAATTGTTTGCTTCTCAATTTCAGGGGTTTTGATGTGGTTTGGGGAATTTTTGTGTTTGTATCTCTTCTGCAGAGGCCAGGAGTCAGGTGAAGGAGGCCGCTGAGAGGCTGGGAGGCGAGTACAGCGGCAGCTTGCACCCCAAATGCACTCACCTCGTGGTGCAGATATCCTTGCCATTGTCTGTTTTTCTTTTCTTTTCTTTTCAAAATCATCCACTGTTATGCTTGTTTCTCAAAATTCAGGTTACCAGTTTATCAAAGAAAAAAATATTCAGGCTGCCATGCTTGTGCTTCCTTAACACGCAGCACAGCTTCGCCGGGCGCAAGTTTGAGCACGCTCTCAAGCATGGTCCCAGGAATGGCCTTTTTGTTGTCACGCTGGGCTGGTTTGTCGACTGTGTTCGAAGGAACAGTAAGACAAGCTCCATCAATACTTCTTCCTGTTCTGTTCCTGCCCAGTTACCAGTGCATCATCTGATTCTGATTTATGGTGTTTCTACTACAGTGAGGCTGGACGAATCCTTGTACAGTATCAAGAACATTGGGGAAAACGGCCTGCCGCTCGGGGAATCCAACAGGCTTGTTGGACTTCCTGTTAACGAGAAGTCATGCCTTCCACCAATGATTTTTCAAGACAAAGCATGCTCAGACACAACACGTAAGCACCAGCTTCAGGCTCATAGAGAAGAACCTGAACATGATGTGTTCGTTTTTACGAATGAGACGATCTACATTGACCCTGGGATATCTGGTGAGATGAAGAAGAAGGTATGTCCATGTCAGTTGCTGCTTCACTCCATAATGGTTGACACTCCACCACCCACATGCTTCAGAAAGAAAATTAGTATTTTCTGTTGCTCCTGTTGATAGAATATAATATTAAATCACCAAATGGATAATAGAATTACTTAAAGATAGATAGATAGAGAGCAATCATCCAAATGATGCAATGCCTTTTCTCTAAAAAAAATCAGCCTACAAGCATCACTAAATCTCCACTCTTTCACTGGAATCATTTTCACGCGACATCCCTTGTTAAATTTCACGAATGGTTTTTACATAAAATGCATTTTATCTGCAGATATCGGATGCTGCTACGAGTGAAGATGCAAAATTATTGGACCACTGGTTTATTGGTTGCCATGCCACATATGTTGTGTGTGAGGATGCTTCTGTCAAGAGATATGTTGGTCACTCAGATAACATTGTAACAGTAAGTAACACTGAACTACTGCAATAATATCCTCTTGTGTTCCCACACTCCTAACTTACTTTAGGACCATTGTGTACTATTTAACACTTTCTGCTTGAATGTTTCAGCCGTTTTGGATCTTGAAAACAGTGAAGGAAAAGAACTTGCAGCGCCTGGTCCATTTGTCTTCAGACCTAGCTAGACATGTGGCAGTGGTTCTAGAAAATTTCCACATATCTCAAGAGGTATTTTATGCTATTTACTCTTGTGGACAAACCTGAATCTAGTCTTTTGTTATCCAAAGTTTTCCTTTCAACAAATTGGGGAAAGTGGTCTTTAGTTTTGGTTTCTAGAAAGGTAGGGTTAGGATTTGTCCACATCAACCTTTTTTAGGTGTTTCACCGCGTCTTCTTTTTTTTGGTGTTGAAAAGAAACAAGAAAAGACAAATTGGTATCTGCATTTTACATTTGCAACTCCTACCTGTCTTTATAAAAGAGAACAACTTTGGAGTAAGTTTTGTTGTCTTTATT
>NC_041388.1:372421863-372427840 GCF_002162155.2 Triticum dicoccoides | reverse complement strand
GGATTGATTGGCTGAGATTTGATTAAGCGAGGCGGGCCCACTAGTGAAAACAGGGGGGAGCCAATTAGAGGAGAGCACGCATCATGGTCCGTGGTTTTTATCCATCATGGTCCGTGGTTTTTATCCATCTGTGTAGTATTATCGTTGTTAAAATATAGAAAAGCTCATCTCCTACGCATCTGGCAGTCACAGTTACCCAATTTCTTGTGAATTCCGACTAGTGTGACAATTAGGGGATGTTGGTACACCCTTACCTGTTAAGAAAAATAAATGCTTGCTTGAGAATATGTTTTAGAAAAATAGTTGGAAATAAAGAATTTGCTGATGCCATGATCCTATGCAGCATGTGTTATTTTCTAGTTAATGTTACTCCGCACTCCCAGTTCTGCCAGAGCTATGTGTTGAATTATCTACCTTTTTATTCATATTTGGGTCTTCTATATGAAACATTTTGATGAATGTCTACATTATGGTTTTAAGCCAGTCATGTGAAGTACCAATCCATCCGCTCACACCTGTCACACTTCTGGATTCAATCTGCTGGACAATATCTGAGCCGGTTTCATCTGCAAGTATTTATATGGATTCTTCATGGTCTGAAGATGCCGATGAGCAGCAAAGCACTACCTATTTTGGTGCAGATGGGGATGGAAAGGATCGAGACCACTCAGCTGATAATTTGTCTCGCCCGCTAAGAGAAAGGTAATAATAACTTCTTGAATCAACCAAAACTCTGTAACCTTTTTCCCTAATAGCTCCGTTTTGTTGTTTCAGTGAGAGAAGTGAGGTGATTTTTAAGAACCATTTCTTTACCATACTCTTCCCTCTCGATCGTTTTGGCGAGCTTGGACCTTCTTCAAGGACATTCTTCAGCAATGGTGGCTTCACACGCGAACAAGTGTTGGATCACATCTACAATTTCTACCAGGTATTTTATTTTGGGGGGTCATAGACCAGAAGTATCCCACAACACACTTCTGGTGTAACCGTGGTTCAGATTTGGTGTGGGAGTTTGTGGTAAAAGATCTCCTCTTTGTGCAGGAGAACATGTCTACCGACGAGATCAATGTAGCCCTGCACACGGATTCACGGCATGCCGATCGGCTTCGTTCCCTGTACGCAAGCGCTGAATGCGCAGAACGAGGCTTTGTAGTAGCATTCAAAAGAATAGATATTTTGGGAAGCCGGAGAAGTTTCGAGGCACTAAAGCGCCTTAGCAGAGAGAACAATAGCAATGTATATGAGCTTGTGATTAGGGCATGAACCGCACCCGTACTCGGTGCCATTTAGTAAAATTTGTTTGTTTCTTACAGGATTTACTGTGCCATGTCCATGGTATGCAGAATAAAATTGTAGAGAATAATACACGGCTGAATGAAAAGGGGTTATGTTGTAGGATTTTGTGCTTTCTATCCTTCAAACCTCAAAATCCTGTTCGAAGAGATTTTGGAGTGAACATGGATGACTTTAGAAATTTTCGACCGGCAGTAAAAAACAGTAATCTTGAATACATTTTAGCATGTACGGTATAAAGATGAAAGCTCTGGTAGTATAAATAGGAACCTAGTTGGTGGGACTGTACATCCACTACCCCAACTTATGAGCTAGGCTCACTTCTTATTGCTGCTAAGATCTGGTAACTACTACATACTCCCTGTGTAAAGAAATATAAGAGCGTTTAGATAACTAAAGTCGTGATCTAACGCTCTTATATTTCTTTTGTATGTCAGCTATGTACTGTGGCAGCTGACCTCACAACACTGTTGAAAACTTCAGGGGAATCCTTGCATATCCATTCTCACCAAGGTGTTCACCACCTCCCTCATGGAAGGCCTCGACTGGCAAGCCGCCTGCGTGCAGGAAATGGCTAGATCAAGCAAGTCCAGTGCCTTGGCCTGCTCATCTTCAGGCCAGTACACAATCTCCTCATCCAGGCAGCTCATGGCGGCGGGGCGACGATCAGCCTGCTTCAGGTTCGACCTCATCCATGTCACGATGTCGACACCGTCTCCAAATGCAGGATCTACAGCCATCTTCCTGCACAGGAGCTCGAGCAGCACCACCCCGTAGCTGTACACGTCGCTCTTCTCGGTTAACCTCGTGGAGTATCCATGCTCTGAAAATCAATGGTGGTGATACTGATACATGTGCTAAATAAATCCTGAATTTTTCAGGCACTGTGATCTTACAGAATAAAGAGCTACAGACATATGATGGCAAGGGAATGAATGGTACCTGGAGCGATGTAGCCGAGGGTGCCAACGATGACGGAGACCGTGGCGTCCGCGTCCTCGTCGCCGACGATCTTCCCCATGCCGAAGTCGGCGAGCTTGGGCACCATGTCGGCGTCCATCAGCACGTTGCTCGACTTGACGTCCCTGTGGACGATCATGGGCACGCAGTCCTGGTGCAGGTACGAGAGGCCCTCGGCCAGACCAAGTGCGATCTGGTGCCGGACTGTCCAGCCGAGGGCCACCTGAGGCTTCCTCCCGTGCAGCAGCTCGAAGAGCGTCCCCTCCGGCATGTACTCGTAGAGGATCAGCCCGGCGCCGCCGCGGATGTGGTACCCGGCCATCCTGACGACGTTCCGGTGCCTCACCGTGTTGAGGATCTTCATCTCCACCGGGAACTTGCCGTGGGACAGGTCCACCGTCTTCACCGCCCACTCCCTCCCGAGCTTGCTCTGCGTGCGGTACACCGTGCCGTGCCGGCCTCGCCCGATCACGTACCTCTCGCTCCAGTTGTCGGTGGCCCGGAGGATGTCCTCGTAGGTCAGGTCCTCCGGCAGCTCCTCCGTCGAGTCCATGCTGCGGATCGAGGCGCGCCGGGCCGACCGGCGCCGCGACGACCTCTTGGCGACGTGGTGGAGGAGGAACATGCTGGCGGCCATGATGGCGAGAGTTGGAAGTAGCAATGCAACGATGATCCGTGCATTTCTGGTTCTGTTGTTCAGAGACCGGTTCTTCTTGGAGCAAGGTGCACTGTCAGGCTGAACACACAGCTGAGGGTTCCCTGAGAACCCCTCAGGGGACTCTGCTGCCAGCTTAGCCCAGCCGGCAGGGAGCTCGCCGGACAGCTCGTTGAGCGACACGTTCACGGCCAGAAGGGAGATCATGCTGCTCAGCTGCGGCGGGATCGGGCCGGACAACGAGTTCTTGGACAGGTCCAGCACTTCCAGGTCCTGAAGGTTGCCGAGGCTGCCTGGGATCTGACCGCTCAGTTTGTTGCCGCTCATGTTCAGGGTTTTAGAGATGTACTGAAGATTGCCCAAGCTGTGTGGGATGGCTCCTTCAAGAAGATTGTCACCAAGCTGCAGCTCGAGGAGGGCCTGCGTCGCGGCGAAGGAGTCCGGTACCGCCCCGGTGAGCTTGTTGCCGCCGAGCAGGAGGCTTTGCAGGCTGCCAAGAGCGGCGATCTCCGCCGGCAAACTTCCATTCAGAAGGTTGTTTCCAAGGTCTAGGCAGACAAGCCGTTTGCAGTTTCCTAGTTCATGTGGTATCGATCCACTCAACGTGTTCGACGACACTCGCAGGGTTACAAGGTTGCCCAGAGCGCCGAGCTCGCGGGGTATTGGACCGGAGAAGCCGTTGCGCGAGAGGTCGATCATGGTGAGGTTGCTCCATGAGCCGATCGCGCCTGGTATCCTCCCTTCAAGAAGGTTGTCGCTCATGTCGATGTACGACAGCCCTCTGTTCGTGCCCAGGTCTGCAGGCAAGCTCCCACTGATCCTGTTGTTGTTCAGGTTGATCCTGTACAGAGACTGGCATCTGGCAATCTCGCCGGGGAATCTTCCATGGAATCGGTTGTACCCAAGGTCAAGGATGGCGAGCTGGCCTCCGGTGCACAGGCCAGGAGGGACCGCGCCGTGGAAGCGGTTGCCGGTGAGGTCGACACGGAGGATCCCCGGCGTGGTGTTGAGCCCCAGGGCTTGTGGCAGCTCGCCGGTGAAGTTGTTGCTGTACAAGGTGATCTCTCTCAGGTTCCTCATGCCAGTGATGTCTGGATGTATCTCGCCACCTAGGCTGTTGTTGTTGAGGTACAGCTCCACCATGTCGGCCAGTTGCCACAGTGCCGGAGGAACCGGGCCGTGGAGCATGTTGTTGAACAGATACAGCTTCTGCAGTTGGCCAAGCTCGGCGATCTCCGGCGGTATGGTGCCGGAGAGGCTGTTGTTCTGGAGCTCAAGCTCCACCAGTCCCCGGCAGCTCCCGATTTCCGGCGGGATTCTCCCGGTGAGGCTGTTGTCCGCGACGGAGAGCTTCTGCAATAGGCTCAGATTGCCGATGGATTGTGGGACTGAGCCGGTGAAGCAGTTGCCGTTCAAGTAGAGCAGTGTCAAGGACTGGCACTGCCCGATTGTATGGGGGACGGAGCCTGTGAACCAGTTACTCGACACCACCAATTCTTCCAGGCTCAGAAGCTCGCCGATGCTTGCCGGCAATGCGCCGGTGAACGCGTTGTTGCCGAGGTATAGTTTCTGCAAGTTTGGCATGGAGGCGAAGAAATCGGGCACCTCGCCGCTGATGTTGTTGTTGGGTAGATACAGGACGGTGAGGTTGCCGCAGTGCGCGAGGCTGCGGGGGAGCTCACCGGCGAGCTGGTTGGAGAAGAGGCTGAGGTAGAGGAGCCCGCACGGAGCCGAGAACTCCGGCACTGGGCCGGACAGGTTGTTGCTGCTCAGGTCCAGGTAGGTGAGCTCCGGGAGCGCGGCGAGCTCCGGCGGGATGGCGCCGGAGAGTGAGTTGGCGCTGAGGTCGAGGTACACGAGGGGCGAGGAGCCGGAGGGAGCGGCGGGGATCTCCCCGGTGAGCGCGTTGGTGTTGAGGTCGATCGTCCGGAGACGGCGCGAGGAGAGGAGCTCCGCGGGGACGGCGCCCGCGAGGAGGTTGAAGGCGAGGACGAGCGTGGTGACGGCGGAGCACGCGGCGAGCGCGGCGGGAACGGCACCCGTGAGGTTGTTCCGGCTGAGGTCGAGCGCGGCGAGCGCTGGGAGCGCGCAGAGGCGCGGCGCGGACGCGGCGAGCGCGCCGGAGAGCCCCGCGCTGGAGAGGTTGATCGCGGTCACGGCGCCGGCGGCGGAGCACGTGACGCCAAGAAACGCGCAGTGACGGTGACGGTAGTGGTGGCGCCGGGAGATGGCGGAGGAGGAGGACGAGTTGCCGCCGGTCCGGTGGCGCCGCAGCCATGTCGGGCGGAGGACGCGCTGGGCGGCCGGGGGAAGCGCGGCGACGAAGGAGAGCAGAACGGCCGTGGTGGAGCCGGTGCCGGCGGAGGTGTTCGACGGAAGGGGCTGCGCAATGGAGGCAACCAGAGGGACGAGGAGGAGCAAGAGTAAGGGGTGGCGCGACATGCGAGGACGAGCTGCTGCAGCTTCGTGGTCTTTTGGGCGTTCGAGGAGGAGCAGGGTAGCCGCGGGAAGTGGGGATGGAGACGGTGATACTCTGAAGAGACGATGTGGCATTGTCATGGTGGAGGCAGCATCGGCAGTGGGGCCTGGCTGGATGCCGAGATCGGCTGCGGCGGCCGGCGGGGGGGCAGAACCATTGTGCTGCGTCTGATGGTTTGAAATTCGGAGATCCATAGGCATGCATGCACGCATTACATTATCATCCCGTGATTATATCAAATCTTAAAATGTTCACCGGTGCTGCCGCCCATCTCCCTCACCATCATATCAGGCAGGCAGGCGGGCAGCCTACAGACTCATCTCTTTCCACTGCTGTTCTAGCTACCATCATATCGCGATGGACCGAGACGTCTGTGACGTGCGATGGCGAGTCTCCTTCGCCGCCGATCTCACGAGGGGACTCTCCGATTCGCCGACGGGGAGATCGTCCTTCGACGAGGGGCGCTGCGTCTCGTGCTCCTGGACGAGCGAGGGTCATCGTGGATGCACGTTACCTCCACAAGAGCGAATCAATCGACATAGGTGATGTGGTCTCGTTCCCTTGCCACTTCGCTAAGATCCGAGACCGCT
>NC_041388.1:372332046-372421529 GCF_002162155.2 Triticum dicoccoides | reverse complement strand
TCCATGGCGGATGTGCGACACGTGGGTGTGCATCCAGGCATCCATTCCCACCCGCGGGCGTGCTGTGAAGGTATAAAACCCCAGCCTCGCCCGATGCTTGACCTAGACTTCGCCCTCGCCCACTTCTGGACGGCAGAAAAAAACCCTAGATCGAGATCTACTGGTGATTGGGGGTGGTGGAGAGACAAGGTAGGCGGAGACCCTCGATCCTTCGCGGAGGTGGCTGCCTCGCCTCCCATGGCGGCTGATGCGGGGCGCGGGTACCAGGGGGAGCGGCGCCAGGGCGTGGATGCGGGCCGTGCGGGTCGCGGCGCGGGAAGGAACGCCGGGCGTGGTGGAGACAAGAGCAAGTTCTCCTGGAAGCGGAGCGAGGACGACGACGACCGCACCATCTCCGCCTCATCCAACCTCGCCTCTGCTTCAGGCGACATCTCTCGCTGGGAAGCGGCGGCGGCACCAAGGCGCCATGAACCCCAGGATGGAGGTGTCTGGGTGGAGAAGAAGCGCTCAGCAACGACATCGGAGGACACAGGGAGCAGGCACCAAACATCCTCCCCGATCCGCCGGCCACATGGAAAGCAGAATATCTCTCAGGTGCCTCCTACCAAAAATCCCATCCCCTGCCCTATCTGCAAATCACATGAACACCCCCTGTTTGATGCCCTCAAGATTTATGTGAGCGATGTAACAACCTAGGGCATCTTGCTTCTGTCTACCTTGGGAGTGCATTGCTCCGATGTGTGCATTTCAGTCTATGGGGCAGGGGTTCTACTATATCCATGATTCATGTACGGCCAATCAGCTTAAGGAGAGATCTAATAATATTGTAGTGACCATTGTTGAGGGGGAAACGTTGACCAGGCAGATGGAGTTAGATTTGTCTGACTACCTTGCCACAGGATGGCGCTGTTCAGCCCATGCCATTGGCCCTGGTGTGTTCGTTGTTCGATTCCCTAATCCTCGGTCTGTTGCTCAAATTTGCTATATGGGTACTATTACTCTGAAAAAAGTGGTGCTGTTATACATGCCACTCCCTGGTCTTCAGCAGTAGGATCGAAGGGGGTTATGGAAGTTGCATCGGTAAAAGTGATTAATGTACCTCTGGATAAGAGAAGTGAGAGAAATTTGGCTTTTGTTGCCTCGCTTGTGGGTGTTCCCCTTGAGATAGATGTTGCAACCTTGCTCCGTCCTGCTTCTATCCGTGTGAGACTAGGATGCAGGAATGTTGATGCTATACCTGGGGTAGCTGAGGCAGTCTTAGGGGGACACTTCTATGGTTTTTTCTATGAGGTGGAGCAGGTGCTGGTTAGGGATCCAAACCGTGAAAAGAATGCGGTGAATGTGTCTCCTAGCTCAGGTGGAGGGAACACTAAAAAAACCATGCAAGATGTGACCCCTGGAGCTCATATGGGCAGCTCTTCGACTGGGCTTGGGGAGAAATCTCTTCCCATTCCCCAGAGAGAAGTGCCTGGCCCGATTTGGGAGTCACAGGAGAGTATGGAGTCTGATGACTCTCTCCATACCACTCTACTCATAGAAACCATGACATGTGATCAGGAACATGAGGAGAAAGAAAAAGTTATGGAAGTGGTGGGATACCACGATTCCACTCTGAAAGTGATCAACGAGTACAGGGTGGAGTCCCCCGAGATGAATGTTGAGGTATCCCCACTCCCCCTTTAGTCAGTGAGGAGAATCTACGCTTCAGCTTGAGGAAGCAGAGTAAACTGGAGCGAGTGGATGACAAGGTTGCGGCTGCGGCAAAAAAGAGGGATATGAAAGGTAACACCAGGAAACCTAATTCCTTTGATACTCTGTCCGATCATGTTCTCATTCTTAAAGTTGTTAAGATGGGTGTAGATATTCCTGACTCTAACTTTGCTAATGTTGATATTTTAAGAGAACTGGAACGAGCCAGAAATAGAGATTCCTTAGAGGAAAAAGAAGAGAGTAATGTTAATAAGAACAATATTCTGTTATTGACTAATGGGAAAGGAGATCAGACCCCTTTGGACATGAGATTGAGTGTGGAGAATGAGGTGGATGAGGAACCCTTTACTATAGTTTGGTCTAGAAAGAAAAAAGAGAAAAAGGTTAATGTTGTCATATCTAGACCAGTAACTAGAAGTCAAAAAAATAAGAAAGCCCATGATAAGAGCAATGGCAGCCCTACCTTGCCTCCTGATAGGAATGCCAAACGGGGAAGAAAACCTACTGTTATTAAATGAATGGCCTCTTTTGGAATTGTAGAGGAGCAGGAAAAAGAGGAATGAGTGCCTGCTTCTCTGACATTATTAAGAATCATTCCCTAGATTTTATATGCCTTCAAGAGACTATGAAAAAAATCCTCCTAAAAGCCTCAGAAAAATAGACCCTATGGATAGATTTGAGTGGAATTGGGTTCCATCTATCGGTAAGGCAGGTGGTATGCTATGCAGGATTAAGAAAGAAACTTTGGAAGTGGTTTCCTAGATCCCTGGTAGGTTTTGCTTGTAAGACAACCTTTATGATGTTAACCTTAAATGTGTCTGGGCTCTCATTACGGTATATGGAGCAGCCCATGACGACAACAAAGATGATTTCCTTGCGGAGTTAGCCTCGATGTGTGCTCACACTCAAGTCCCCTATATAGTGGGTGGTGATTTTAACATCCTTAGGGAAAATTGCGATAAAAATAAAACCATGAACCGATTCCCTTATGTGGATAAGTTCAACTCCATCATAGATTCCCTAAGCCTTCGGGAGATATCTATGGGAGGGGGTAAATATAGTTGGACTAACAATCAAAAGCACCCCACCCTGGAGAAACTTGATAGAGTTTTGATGAGTTTCAAATGGGAGGACTTATTCCCTTTGGTTACAGACCGTAAATTGGTTAGAGATGTTTCTGATCACAACCCACTCCTCATGTCCTTGGGTACGAAGAAAACGGATACCCTCACCAACATGAGTTCAGATTTAAACCCGGCTGGTTGAAAGATGAAAACTTTTCCCCTACTGCCAAAAAGTTCTGGAAACAACCGGTCTGGGCTGAAGATCCTATTGATATCCTTAATATCAAGTTGAAAAGATTCAAAAAATACTTTAAAGAGGGTGGGGTTAAAATGTCTTTGGCCATGTTAGAAGAAAGATATCAAAATGGAGTTGGAAGAAATTGAGCGTTTGGAAGAGGAGGGACCTCTCGACCCTGATGTGTACGAAATAAAGGCCTCCTTACAAATAGAGCTCAATGATATCCTTGTTAATGAAGAGTTGTACTGGCTACAACAATCGAATGAACGATGGCTTTTAAAAGGTGATCTTAATATGGCCTTTTATCATCGAGTGGCGAATGGTAAGAAGCGAAAAAACACCATTCAAACCTTCACGGATGGGGATGTTGTGATTGAGGGAACCACCAACCTCTTAGCTCATGCCACAACCTATTACAAGGAGCTGTTTGGCCTTGCTAGAGGAAACCTTTTCCACTTATCTCCTAATATGTGGGCTGAGAGTGAAAAACTCAGTGATGATGATAACATTCTCCTCACTGGCAAATTCAAAGAAGAAGAAGTGAAAAAGCTCTTTTTGGCATGGATAGCAATCGAGCTCCTGGTTCGGATAACATCCCAGCTGAGTTTTACAAACACTGCTGGGATTTTGTTAAAAAAGATATTATGCGCTTGTTTGATGCATTTCATAACAACACTTTGGATGTTGCCCGTCCGAATTATGGTGTGATCACTCTTATCTCTAAAATGAATGGAGCTAAGAAAATTCAGCAATATAGACCGATTTGCCTCCTCCGCTGTCCATACAAACTAATCACTAAGGTTTCGGACAACATAGTGGCTGTTTTTGCTAATAAACTCATCAGCAAACATCAAGATGCCTTCATTAAGCATAGAAACATTATGGATGGCATTTTGACCCTTCATGAAATACTTCATCACACATAGCGGAAAAAGAGAGTTGGTGTGGTGTTGAAGCTAGACTTCGAAAAAGCCTACGATAAAATCAATTGGGATTTCCTCCTTGAATGTCACAAGAACAGGGGCTTTGGTCCTGTGTGGTGTGGCTGGGTCCAGAAAATCCTTAATAATGGGACTGTTAGCATTAAACTGAATAATGAAACGAGTCCTTATTTCGAGAGTCACAAAGGGGTGCAGCAAGGGGACCCGTACTCCCCCCTTTTTATTCAATATGGCTGTGGAAGCCCTATCAAAAATGATCTTTAATGCTAAAAAAGAAGGCATGTTGACAGGTCTGACTCCGGATCTGATTAATGGGGGTGTGGCTATCCTCCAATATGTGGACGATACTGTCATTTGCTTTGAGCATGACAAGGAAGCTGCGGTCAATCTAAAGGTCCTGCTCTATATCTTTGAGCTCATGTCCGGGCTTAAAATAAATTCCTGAAGAGTGAAATCTTATGTGTAGGGGGGAGATGATGACACACTAACTTTCTACTCCGAACTTTTCAATTGCCAGATTGGGCACTTCCCTATGAAATACTTAGAGTTGCCTGTGAGCTATTCCATTCTCCGTGCTTTAGATTGGAGCTTTGTTGATGATAAATTCCTCAGGTGTTGCAAATCCTGGATTGGTAATGCGGCATCTTCAGGGGGAAGACTGTCCCTGCTTAATTCTTCCCTTACTAGTATCATCTTTTACTATATGTCTATGTTTATGCTTGCTAAGAAGATTATTGACAAACTAGACAAGCATAGAAAAAAGTTCTTTTGGCAAGAGACCAATGGTCATACAAGATATCACTTGGTCAAATGGTCTAGAATCTGTAGATCTAAGAATAAAGGAGGATTAGGAGTTAAAGATCTCCATAGAAAAAATGTCAGTCTCCTCACCAAGTGGTGGTGGAAGCTGGAAACTCAACAAGGCCTTTGGCAGGATGTGATTCGGGCTAAATATTTCAGAAATGATACGGTACCCTCGGTGAAAAGTAAATTTGGGGATTCTCCCATTTGGAAAGCTATTATGAAGGTGAAGGAGGTATATTTGGCAGGAAGGAAAGTGGTTCTGAACTCTAGAAATTTTGCCAGAATGTGGAACGACCCAATCAGGGGTGATGCTCCTTTGCGAGCACAATTCCCTGCCTTATTCAGCATTTGCAATTATCAAGAGATCACGGTTGCTGAGTTTAAAAAATTCGAGGGCAATGATCTCTTTAGAAGAAACCTACACCCTCCCCTTACAGATCAGTGGAATGATCTTGTTAAGGTGGTGAACTCCTGGCATTTGTTTGGCGATTCTAATCAGATTAGCTGGACTTTGGATAAAAAGAATAAATTCTCGACCAAATCGGTTTACACTATTTGGAAAGACACCTGGCAGGATGTGATTACAGGTGGATCTGGAAAGCTAAGATTCCTCTTAAAATTTAAATCTTTCTATGGCAACTGTTCCAAGATGCGATCCTAACTAGAGAAGTCATGAAGAAGCAGAATTGGGCGGGCAATCCTAGATGCTCGTTCTGCAGAGATGTTGAAACTTCGCAACACCTTTTTTCACTTGTCCCGTTGCTCGGGTGGTTTGGAGGACGGTCAGGTGTGTGTTCGAAACGTCTCTCAGCCTGAACAACATCTGGCAGTACCTCTCCTGGTGTTATGTTTTCCTTCCTAATGGGTCTAAGTTCTACACCTTTGGTTTGGCAGCCGTGTGCTAGGAAATCTAGAACTGTCGCAACCATGCTATTTTTGAACAGAAACTGCTTAAAACCCCATTTAATGTGGTTTATGCTGCTTGTGGTTTTTTTGACATATTGGGAAGGTTTGATGGCTGGTGATGATCGGGAGGCCATGGAGCGGGGAGCCAAGATGCTGAGGACAAATGCTTGGACGATGATGAGAATCTATGCGGCTCCAACCAAATCAGCGATGGACTAATGCACTCTTCGACATTGCGATTCTGCTTATGCCAGGATAGTTGTCTGCTCCTGCGCGAGTGTCGTCATGCTCGTTTGTGAGCCTTGTGGATTGTGAATTGCTGTTGGTTTCCTTTGGAGTTTCAGCCTTTCTGTTAGGTCCTAGATGTTGGCGTGATCAAAGGTGTCACTGGGTTTTTTGCCCCATGGTGGGCTGCTCGATGACGAGTGCCCATGGTGGGTTTCCTAGTGATGCTTTGGACTCGCCTTTCCTCTTTCTAGTTTTCTTAAGCTTGTTTGATGTTGAGTTTGTGGTTACTAAACTATGTGTATTTCCGTTATGATGAGTAATGGAAAGGGGTTAAGGCCCGGTTCAAAAAAATATCAAATCTTAAAATATGGCCCTAAAAGATCGAATCTTAAAATAAGGGAAATGTTAGGCCTCACCTGGCTAATAAGTGGATGTGCGTCGGCCGTTTCCATGGTCGTCCAATTAGATTTTGATCACATCTCCTCTCCACTCCCGATCTACCGCCATAGCCCTCACGCATGCGTATGCACCACCCACTGCGTCGCCGCCGTCGTGCCTCTCTGTCTTATCACGCCACCACCAGTCGACTAGCGTCGGCCCCCTCCCTCATCCCCTTTCATGTGGCCTCATGCTAGCCAATGTCTCTCGTCACGTCGCCACCCCACGTGTCGTCGTTGGTCTATACACCAGTCATGTCGATGGGCACCTCGAGCTCCTCTCTGTGGGCAGCTACCTCCACCACCATGGTGCCCCCACGGAGTGCCCAAGCTCAGCATGGCCGCTGCAACCTCCTCCATGCTGTCCCCGAGCATCAGCGGCCGCCTACTTCGCTGCAGCCCCTCCTATCGCTCAGCGCACCTCCAATTCTGACGTTGCCCATGCGGCAAAGGGGATGAGGGTTATGTTGTTTTTTGTAACAAGGATCATGTTGCAACTGGAACAACATTGTTGCAAATGACGACAATGTTGCTGCGACAAGTGTCGACAACTAGAGCGACATTTCTGCCACATCATCTATGTTGCAAAAGTTTTGTCTGCAATATCACCTATGTCGTAAAGGTGAAGACGAACAAAAAAGATCTACAATATCATCTATGTTGCAAAGGTTTCTTCTGCAACATCACCTATGTTGCAAAGGTGAAGATGAAGGCGACACTCGGTCGCCCGATGATGCCAGATCTGACTGCTCGCGGCCCAGCCGGTCTTTTTAAAAGATCACTCTGCCGACATGTAGCACACCCTTATTTTTAGGCAAAAGCTAGGACTCAACCGATGGAATTTTTTCACCTGTCGATCGCGTTGCTCGAGTAACGTGTGTCCCTATGAGGGCCCACAACCACCTTATCTCTTTTGTGCGTTACTCCACACGAGAGCTCTGGTCCAATCGTTTTGTTCGTTCTCCTTCCCATGTTCCGCTTTTCTTGATTCACACCATCGGGGCACGTTCCCTACTGCGTGCCACCACCACACACAACAATCGCAACCCGTTCCAGCCACCATATTGCGAGCTCCACCAGAAAACCAGTGTTGCAGCAGCCACCGCTGCAAACTCATCCTGGCCACCAATGCTATAAGATGAGCAAGGCACGACTGCTTTAGAGTGCGCCACCAACGAGGCGAGGCTTCTTCAATGGACCTCTACTATGGGGCGTTGGACGCGGGGCACCCGCTACAAGCAGTGGTCACGGTGCGGTTGACAATGTTGTGAGAGATGATGGCAGTGTGGTGTTGTGGAGGGCAACACCATCATTGTTGGCTGCTGCTACCTCAGCGTCGTGCCGCTTGTCATCGACTCCAACAATGATGCAACCTCTGCGAGACTAATTAATGATGTGCAGAACCAATCGAAATCAGCGAGGAGTGTAATGTTGACCATGTTGCAAACCTCTCGAGCACAACATGGCTCATGTTGCAAAGCATTTGCCATGTAAATATTGGAGTGAAAGATGACCCATGTTGTAATCCTTCGAGCGCAAAGTGACCCATGTTGCAAATCTCATCAGCTAGGTCATATCGAATGCAACATGACCATGTTGCTAATCTCTAACCGCACCATGGGTCTCGTTAGGTGGATCAAACCATGCACAAGATGACCCATGTTGGAAAACTTGCCAGCTGGATCGGAATGAGTGCAACAGAACCCATGTTGCAAACACCTGACCGCAACATGACCCATGTTGCAAAACTTGCCAGCTTGATCGAAATTGTGACCCAACTCATCTTTTTAAAAGATCAGCTGACCGACACGTAGCGTTGCCCTTATTTTAAGGGTAGGATGCGGTTGCATACCTTGGTGTACATGCATGAAAACATTACATCATCGAGATTCTATCAAATCTAAGTTATTAAGTCTTGATATCTATCCAAACAATAGCCCAAAGGATAATATGTTTTTGTTGTTGGCTTTGTTGGGATGAGATCACCGAAACTAAATCATATGTTGGCATGTTTTGACAATTTTTCCAATTAGTTGTTGCTATCCTCCCTAAAATCATTGATGTTGATACTATAAAAAGAATAGATCTATCTTCTTAATTCACATACTCTTTAAGATCTTCTCTAAAGCTCTCACCATTAGAATGGAGCATGTTACGTAAAAATGATTGTCTCTTGTCATTTTTCTTTTATCAAAGGCCAAAACTCATGGAATGGGTCATGACACTTCATGAGGCGCTGCTTGAGGCCAGGAGAAAAAAAGCAGCATGCCATTGTGTTGAAAATAAACTTTGAGAAAGCATATGATAAAGTTGACTGGAGATACTTGATGAAATGTGTTAGACAAAGGGTTTCAGTGCAAAATGGTGCAAATGGATACTAGGTTCAGGCAGGGACCTCAAGTGTTAATATCAATAATTTAATTGGTCCATACTTTGGTACTTTCATAGGGGTAAGGCAAGGTGATTCTCTGCCTCCCTTTCTGTTCAATCTTGTTGCCGTCGGTTTTAATAGAATGATGGCTAAAGCAGGGATGTTGATAGGATTGTGGGTTTGGTTCTCCACCTAATTCCAAAAGGTATGTCCATATTGCAGTATGCAAATGATACGATAATCTTTATTCAGGACATCATGGAACATGTTGTGCATGTGAAGCTGGTGGTGTATCTATTTGAAGCCATATCTGGGTTAAAGATTAACTTCTCGAAAAGTGAAATCCTGATGATTTTGGATGACAGTACTAAAGACATCATGTATCCCGAGGTCTTCGATTGTTAACTAGCACTGGTACGCGTCGGTCCTATACAAATGGTTTTTAACCCTTTCCGTGGCGGCATTTGGAACCGTTGCCAAGTGAGTGTGGGCGATAGGAGGGTCCTTCCCACACGACCCAAAAACCGTCGGGATATGCCCTCCTGGCACACACGCTTGGCAAAATGAGGTCGTGTGCGACTGGCGAGCGCTCAAATACGGAAATACGTACAGTAGAGCTAAAAAAATACAATTATATGGCAAAATTGTTTCCAGTCGCAAGTACATCCCACATAGTCAGTCCCCGCTAAACGTTTCCGTTCGTATATACATCCCACACAGTCGCTCCAAGGAAAATGTTTCCGTTCATAGCTACATCACACACAATTTTTCCCGTTAAATCGTTTGCGTTATTGAATGTATCACACACGACCCGTAGAAGAAACTGTGTGGCAAAGGCTGTCCATCACACACAGTTTTTATGTGGTAAACGTTTGCGCAAGGTGGCCTAATGCAAATAGTTTTCAAGAGAAAGTCGTGTGTGATTGTTCATTGAGCCAACACGGTTTATTCCTAGAAACTGTGTGCGTTGCTTGAGGTCATCGCCACGGTATTTTTTCATCAACCGTTTGCAATAGCAAAACCCAATTAGCAGGCTAATTGCTCTATTATTAATAATCCATTTATTAATCTAATTGACATTCATATTAAGCACATAATATATTTCATTTCCATATTAAGGAAGCAAAATTTCATAATTGAAATACATCAGAGTACAACATGATATAGCTTCAGCACTCAGCTACCCCATTACACAACTGCACCAGCACCAAGTTTCACATGCAACATGTAGAACCTTTTGAAATTAGCATCATAGACGGTATATAGACAGATGCATCTCATCTGGAAAACTGCTAAAGCGGAAGGCGAATATTGAGCCTTCATTCATGTTGATGGTATTTGCAACTTTAGGCCGGTGCCTGTGGATGATTGACCGTCCGTCCTTCGTCCTCTTCACGAACACTTTAATATTGAACCGTGGGTGTTGTATGAAAACCTTCCTCGCCTCCTGACCATAGAGGTGGGTTGAGAGGTAATCATCAATGAACTGCTTTGGAAAGGCCTGAAAACAAGGTTGTGCATAAATATCTTCTCTATATTGGAAATGGGTCAAAGGAATAAAAAAAGGCAAGGTATGATAGTTAGTACCATCTTGTAGTGAACTGATGTGTTCTTCATTGTGCAGACAAAGATCTTGTTGTTTTTTGTCACTAATTTCTTTATCCTAACAATCTTTCTGAGTTTCTTAATTTGATTGATATTCATGGACAACTCATTTCCCCATATGCAAAAAGGATCGAACAGAGGGTCAAAACCTCTGACTGTAGGACCTTACATGTGCAAGACCAAATTGTTAAAAACCAAAATATTAGAATGGTTCCTGCAATTGCACAATAATGTGCTATTAGACAACGGACCATGCACGTGCTAACCTCGATTGTAAACCATAGTGCTTCCCATGGTTTCCCTGCAACACATATAAGGTAGTTAGTCATCAGGTTAAGTATTTACTACAACAAAATTCAATTTATTCCTCACATGGTATGCAATAACAGAATGCACCCACAACTATTGAACATCGCATTGCAGAATTGAACCAAACAGTTAACTAAACAACACAACACAAATGAACCAAACGTTAACTGAGCACCACATTGCACAATGTATAACCACACCAAGCATGCTTGACAACTTGGGGATATAGCAATTGTATTCGTTTCTCATGTATTTTGTAAAGATAAATTCGATTTATTTCTCACATGGAAAACAATACAAAATTGCAGCCTGAAGAATTGAACATCACAATTGCAGAATTGAACCAAACAGTTAACTGAAGACGACAACTAATTAATAAAACAGTTAATAAGTGAGCACCACACTGCACGACATATAGACTATATATACACTAGAGCAACACATTGCATGGTAAAATTAGATAGCACAATTCACTAGAATTTGTGAAGGAAAGGCAAGAGCAGCACACGCAATGGGTAAACCGAGCATGCTTAGCCGGCGTAGCTAGAAAATGGCAAGGTGCTTCTCCAAGATCTGGGGGTCGGCACGAATGGTAGCCATTGCGACCTCATCCGCGCGTGCGGCCGTGATTTGCTTCTCTGCTGCCAAATGCTCCTTGAGATCCTGGCTATACTGCATGCACCATGGCTTAGGGCCGCGCTTATTTGGTGGAGGGGTCAGTGATTTGGGTGGAAGGTGTCGCGCTCACGCCGGCGGTCGGGGCATGTGGGATGTGGAAGGAGGAGGAGGATGGGGGTCGGGTGTGGATTACCTGCCTGAATAGACGAGACTGAGCAGCGTGAAGGAGGGTCGCTGACGAGGAGACGGCGCAGCAAGCAAGGAGCGAAGGTTTCAACTTGGAAAGGAAGGCGAAAATAAGGGAAATGTGGCTTTTGGTAAGGGGGAGGGGGCGGGGAGGTAGATATTTCTGTGAAAGCCGAAAATTTGGAATTGCTTCAGCGAAAAAACTGGCGCGCAGTGTCATCGGACACGGTCCCTTATCCAGAACTGTGTACGATATGTGAACATCAGAAACGATTCAGATAGCTTAACCCGTGTGTGTTGAGTTTGAACGTCAAAAATTTTGGTTCGAATTTCCCTGGTTACAGTGGTCATCCACGTCATTGCATAATTTGGGTACACAAAGGAGACTAACTTCTTAATCGAGCAAGTTCAGCAATTAAACAGAGCTAGCTGACCTAAACATTACTATAACAAATTAAAGACCGGCGCTCTTAATTAAGCAAAACAAAGAGTACTACTACGGCTGGTGCTCGTCGATCTCTGCCGCTGCCTCCATGTCCAGCTCGTGCCCGACGGTCTCCTGGGGAAGGGGCTCCATGGCATCCATCGCACCATACTCGGCAAGCATCTCGCCTGTAACGCCCCAAGACCGGCGCTCCAGATGCCTTTTATGTTTTGCGTGTCAGCTCTGTTGTTTATTTGTTTGTTGCATTGCATCATGGCATCATTTGCATTGCATCATGTCATCATGCAACCTTTTTTTAAACTCACTAAATAAACCGTATGGATCTTTGATCCATTTAAATCGAGGGAATTCACATGGTGAAAATCTCTTTAAAACATATAAAAGTCTCCTACTATTATTAGGGAGCTATTATAAATATTCCAATTATTTGGAATTTACCACAACACACTTGCAAAATATTCCATGCTTTTCTTACTAAATTCCTCGTCTCCAAACTTTGCCCTAAATTCTTTCTTCACTTTCTGGAGTTCCACCAAAAACCTCAACATTTTTGGACCTCCCTATCACCTACTTCCTATGCAAAACCATTTGAATTAAATTCAAATGAGTTCGATTCAAACTTCACCCACGTGTTCATTTCCATTTTTCTTGGATCAGGCTCATTTTTGTGAGTCTGAGAAAATTTACTTCCGGCCCAAACTCCACTGCTACCCTTCTCGGCATTTCTTCCAAGTTTCGGTTGCCTTGTATAGTTTAAAAAAAAGAGGAGAGAAGCCAGCCCAGCTGGGCCTCCCTACCTCCTGCGCCGGCCAAACCTCCCCTGGGCCATCTGCGCCTAAGGCCCAGCAGCAGCCAGCTACCAGAAGCCCATCCTAACCCTAGCACCGACCGAAAGCCCTCTCTCTCCCTCGATCCCTTCCCTCGTCGACCTCCTCGCGCCACCAGGAGAACCCACGCCCGAAACCCTTCTCTCCTCTTCGATCCTTCCTCCTGGCGCCGCCGTAGAGAAAGGAGCAGAGCCCCACGCACCCGCGCCCGAACCCTCCTGTTGCTCGATCCCCATCTCACCTAATTCCCTCGCTCCCCATCTCTGTCCCGATAGTGTCGCCACCAGCGCACTGAAGAGGAGCCTCGCGCGTCCCACCAGCGCCGCCGGCCTCCCCGCCTCTGGCAACGACCGCCGCCCACTGCGCCATCTTCTGCATTGTCGCCTCGCCATGGCACCGTGCCCGCGCCATCGCTTCTCCGCCTCGCCTCAACCTCCAAGTCCGACGACATCCTCAGGATCTGCGGTGGCGACCTCAGCCTCCCCATGCTCGACCTCGGCCTCCTCTGCTTCACCCTCTCGCCAGAGAACGCATCGCCGCGTCTCCTTCACCTCCTACCCGAGCCCTTACATCAGCCTCGATAGCCGCTGTTCCTTGCCGATGGTCCCCATCACCCCGCTGCACCACCTTTGCTTGCTGTCGCCGCTATCCTTGCTAGCTTCGTGTCTGTGCCGCTCCTGCTGGACTTGGCTACGGACTGCTCCTCTCCTCAACTCGGGTCGGCACCGAACCCGAATCCACAACCACCGAACCAGGAAACACCAAGGACATCTTCGGGGTTTTCGTCAAGTCTTGTTCCGATGAACGTACACGCAACACCGACGTCCACGAGCACCTCCTGCTAGCCGTCCACACCGACCACATCAAGCCGGCAAGTCCGAAGACCCCAAAGTACCCCGACGTCGATGACCCTCAAGTCCGTCTAGGTGGTGATGCACCAAGTATCTTTACCGCCGTCTTCGAAATCAACAAGAACGCCAAGACCCCTTTGTGGATTTCGACAAGTACGAACACTGTCGCCGAAGACCCCGTGGACATCAAGTTCCTCGCCGTGACCCCGAACATCTATGGAAACTTGTGCGACTAAGAACGTGAATGACTAACGTCGCCGAGATCTCTAGTACCACTACCATCGCCGAGGATCGATAATACCACTACTTCCACTACCGTCGCCACGAGAAGGACAACTTCCCACAACGACCCGTGAACAACTACTTCCACGACGACCGTGTACCACTACCGTCGCGAGAACGCCTACTTCCTTTACTGAACTTGAACCACTCCGTAAATGCACCTTTGGAAGGTATAACCACCAGAACGATGCCCGCGGATCGTATGCATGTGATGTATTGTATGAGATGCCCATATTTGCACCATGGTCGAATCGCTGCTTGCTCGGCCCTCCTTGTTTGCCGCTAACGCATGGGAACCCGGTTACTGGGGTCACCCCACCATCTTGCATGACATGCTCACGTCACATTTCCTTTTGCACCGGTATCTCCATGAGCTACCGGAACCGATATGTTGCCGTGGCATAATTTTTGGATTCGTTGCCGTGGCACCCCTTTCATTTCCGCCATGATGACAAATGCTTCATAACATGCCCTTATCAACATTTTCATAAAATTGCTTAAAACTTGCAGATGTCATCCGCATCATGTTAATAACATTTAAATGTTTAAAATTGTTGTTGCATTAAATTGCTAATGCACATGAGGATATATCGGAATTGTTGTTTGATGTTTCCGGCCTCATTTAAAAATTCCTAACTGTGTATTTAACTCATGTTTCACCTCTTGCCATGTTAACAACATCTAATATTGTTGAGTACATAACCGAGAGGGAACTAAATAAGTCATGTGGTGTTTCGTCAATATGCAACTCGTTGCATATTGATCTCCACTTAATTTGTAGTATTGTTTGTGCACTTTGCCATGCCATACCTCATTAAACCGGACATGCATCATACTTGGTTGTGCATCATGCCATGTTTATGTGATGGTTGTTTACTATGTTGCTTGCTTCTTTCCGGGTTGCTTCTCTCGTTAGCTTCGGTTCCATTCCGGAGTTGTGAGGATGCGTTCGACTACGTCTGTTTGCCTTCTTCTTGGACCCGTTCTTCTTACTTGTGGGATCTCAGGCAAGATGACCATATCCTCGAAATCACTTCTATCTTTGCTTGCTAGTTGTTCGCTCTATTGCTATGCCGTGCTACCTACCACTTGCTTATCATGCCTCCCATATTTCCATGTCAAGCCTCTAACCCACCTTTCCTAGCAAACCGTTGTTTGGCTCTGTTACCGCTTTGCTCAACTCCTCTTATAGCATTGCTAGTTGCAGGTGAAAATGAAGTTTGTTCCGTGTTGGAACATGGATATGTTGGGATATCACAATATCTCTTATTTAATTAATGCATCTATATACTTGGTAAAGGGTGGAAGGCTCGGCCTTATGCCTGGTGTTTTGTTCCACTCTTGCCGCCCTAGTTTCCGTCCTACCGGTGTTATGTTCCTTGATTTTGCGTTCCTTACGCGGTTGGGTGTTATGGGAACCCCTTGACAGTTTGCTTTGAATAAAACTCCTCCACCAAGGCCCAGCCTTGGTTTTAACATTTGCCACCTAAGACTTTTCTCTTGGGTTCTGCAGACTCAAGGGTCATCTTTGTTTTAACCCCCGGGCCAGTGCTCCTCTGAGTGTTGGTTCAAAATAGAGCCACTTGCGGTGCCGCCCCTAGGCAACTTGGGGTATCGTCGGTTGCTATATGTAGTGTTCATCCGGTGTGCCCTGAGAACAAGATACATGCGACTCCTATCGGGATTTGTCGGCACATCGGGCGGCTTTGCTGGTCTTGTTTTACCATTGTCAAAATGTGTTGGGGATATTCCTATCAGTCATGACCCGCCCAGGAGGGGCCGGGTCAGCCCCAATGGCGGGTTATGCAAGAAGCCCAGTAAACATTCAAGATGATAGTTTATTAAACCTTATAGAAGGCCCAAGGGCCTGGAGGTGGCTTAAGGCCTGATATTGTAAACCATCATATGTAAGGAAAGACTTGTAAAGGAAGCCATGTAAAGGAAGACACCGAGCCGGACACGATTATGAGCCGGTCGGGACTCTGTAGGCCACCAAGTGTCAACCCATGTATATAAGGGGACGACCCGGTGGCGGCTTAGGGAAAGAAACAACAAATCGATAACCAAGCCGGCGAGTTGAGCCTCTTGGTGATCGAAACCCCAGCAATACCAATCCCAACTAGACGTAGGCTTTTACCTTCATCGTAAGGGGCCGAACTAGTATAAAACCCTCTCGTGTCCTTTGTCCCGATTAACCCCTTTAAGCTTCCTAGTGCGATGGCCCTACGACTAAGTCCTTGCTCTAGGACATCTACCGTGACAATTCCACGACAGTTGGCGCCCACCGTGGGGCCAGCGCACGGTGGATTTGAGTTCTTGAAGGGCAACTTCGAAGGGCTCAAGGGATACGCTATGGGCCGGATGACCAAGAGTCGTCGCGGAAAGCTCTACATCGACGACGAAGGCTGGGGCCCTGAGGCTGGCTCAATTGAGTACGGATACCGGGTCCCCTTCGGCGGAATTCACGTCTTCATCGGCCGGATCGGCGAGTCAGGTCCTGAGTCGGACATCCACACCAACCTCATCGAAACGGCTCGGCACGCGAGGACCGCCCGTGTTCAATCTACCGTGAAACATGCCTTCGTAGGCTGCGTCCACGGCGGTGAATACTCTGAAGGATCGGTGGAGGGCGGTGAGACGGCCGTCTGTTCTGACACTGCATCATCAACAGGCGAGACGGACTCTTTGTACCAGCTGCAGGACGGCATGCTCGCGGGCTGTTCCAATGGCAGCAGTATTCCGGACCCTCTTGAGCCGCCGAATTGGGCCGGAGTCTTCATGGCAGGGACACAACCCAGGCAGAACTCTACAGTAGCGGCGACAACAGCTACCAGGTCGACTGCGTCCGGGTCAGGAGACCCCGCGCGCCCCCCGGCTCAGATCTTGATGGACCTCATGGATAAATTGACGACTCTGTTGACTGCCGTGGTAGAGCCGGCGGATAAAGCCCAGTATGACGTAGAGGTGGCACGCGTACGTGAAGAGATGGTGCAAGCTAAAGAAAATCTAGCCGCAGAGGAAGTCAGGATGGCAGCAGAGCGGGCGGCTTTGGACGTTCGTGCTCAACAACTTCAAGCGGAGACCTTCCAGCTCTCGGTGGATCTGAACGCGTCGAACGAGGTCATGAGGAGGAGGCATCAGAAAACCCAATCACGTCTGCCTCTGACGCTCGATCCTAGGAATCTCTTTCACACACCCGGAGCTGGGGGAAGTAACACGCTGGAGGCACCCCGGATTACAACACCCGGCGCACCGGTCCAGCCGCGCGCCATGGATCCACCCCGTATAATTACCGCTCCGCCTCATTACGTCCCAACGCCGCCGGGTCACTTCTCCAACCCTTTGGAAAACCTCATCGCAGCATCGGCTCATCTGGAGGCTCTTCCGACGGAAGGTGACTCACCGGCGGCAATTGAAACACGGAGGGTAAGAGAACTTCTTTAAACAGCTCTGGCGCAACAAGATGCATACTCCTACAGTCGAGACAGGATCCATTCAACTCCTCGCCCAAGCTGGAGCCCGAGTTACAGTAGGCATATGGAATCCGCAGATATGTCAAGCAATGCTCAACGCCACAACCGGCCATACAGGCATGAGCCCGTGCGAGCTGGAGCCCTTAACTTGGCGGATCAGGAGAGGATTCGTCAAGAGGCTGAACGAGCAGTTCAAATGGCAGCAGATCAGGCGGCTCATCAAACTTTTCTGGCTTATCTAGCAACCTCGGTCGAGGCAGGAGTGGCCACAAGAACCGGAGGCGTTCCTTGCTTGGTGCCGGCCATATGTAATGAGCATTTGCCAAAGGACTTTAAGGGGCCTCGTAAGGTGCCTAATTACACAGCTGACTTACAACCCGGGGCTTGGATTGAGAGTTATGAGATGGCTATGGAGTTATTGGAGGTCAGCGATGCAGCAATGGCCAAGTATTTCACTATGATGTTAGATGGAATAGCTCGTACTTGGTTGAAGGGATTGCCACCCAATTCTATCGGCTCATGGGCGGAATTGAAGGCCCGGTTCATCCAGAACTTTAAAGACACGTGTAAGCAGCCTATGTTGATTGTGGACCTGACCAATTGCAAGCAAGAGGATGGTGAATCTACAACCCATTTGGTGCGCTGGGTCAAGGAGATAATACATTCATCTGATAAGATGGATGTCGGCTCAGCAGTCTTGATGTTGGAGAAAAAATGTCGTTTTGAACCTCCGAAGCAGAAGCTGGGGCGGCTCAAGCGTGACTGTAATGACATGGGAACATTGATGGCGGCTCTCGTCAAGTATGCTGATTCTAATACTACCAAGGACCCGGTGTCTGACAAAGAAAAGGCAACGAAGGTAAAGAAGAACGGCAATGGCAAGGGTCACCAGCATAACCCGGCGAATCAAGGAGGTAATAAACATAAGGCTGATGAGTTTGTTGCTAGCACCAATGCACAAGGCGGAAATCAGCGGCGCAAGGGTAGACAGCCCCTCGGTCAGGCGGGTCAGGTCCCACCCTTGAGCAATTATTGAATGAGCCTTGTCCAAAACACGGCACCCGAGAGAAGCCAGCCACCCACCTGTGGAAAGATTGTACGATCATGAAGGCGTTTAAAAATTCAAACACGTTTGATGGAGGTCACGGCCCGGGTGGCGGCTCAGGTGGAGGCGGTTGCCAAGGCCCGGGCGCCGACTTAGGTGGAGGAGGATTCCACGGTTAGGGCCATCCTGGTAACCAAGGAGGGTATAATCCACAACCCGGCCAAGGTAATCAGCAGCAGCAGTCCGTATATCAGAGCAATCCGAAGCATCTGAATAGTGGGAAATACCATGTATTCACCACTAGCTTATGTAAGAGAGACCAGAAACTTTACAAGAGAGTCGTCAATGCCGTTGAGCCGGCGGTTCCACGTTACTTACGTTGGTCAGAGCAGCCTATTGTGTGGAGCAGAGAAGATCACCCACCTCGGGTCGATAATCCGGGTCACTTGGCTTTGGTGGTGGCACCTCAGGTTGGTGGATACAAATTCACTAAAGTACTCATGGATGGAGGCAGCAGCATCAACATCCTCTACTATGAGACGTTCCGCCGGATGGGATTGACTGATAAGAGTCTTAAACAATCCAACACTGTTTTTCTCGGTGTGGTTCCTGGCAAGTCGGCATACCCAGTGGGTAAGATTGAACTGGAAGTAGCCTTTGGGGATGAGTATGACTCTAGAGCAGAAAAATTAACCTTTGAGGTGGTTAAGATCAAAAGCCCGTATCATGCTCTGTTTGGACGGCCGGCTTATGCCAAATTCATGGCTCGACCATGTTATGTGTATTTGCAGCTTAAGATGCCGGGTTATAAGGGCACCATTACAGTACACGGGAGTCGGAAAATAGCTTTGGAGTGTGAAGAAGGTGATGCTGCCTATGCTGAATCTGTCTGTGCAACAGGGGAGTTAAAATTTTACAAAGATCATGTTGACCCGGTAGACATGACGTCATTAAAGAAACCAACAACAGAGCATGAGTCGGTGTTGAAGTTCAAATCAGCTGATGACACCAAGATGGTTGACTTTGTGCCTGGCGACTCATCCAAGCAGTTCATCATCAGTGCAAACTTGGATACAAAATAGGAAAGCACGCTCATCGAGTTCATCCATGAGAACCGGGACATCTTTGCATGGAAACCTTCAGACATGCCGGGTGTCCTGAGGGAACTCGTTGAGCACACTCTCAATATTGATCCAAAGTTTAAACCTGTTAGACAGTTTCTCTGACGGTTTAATGAAGAAAGGCGCAAGGCCATTGGAGAAGAGGTGGCCCGGCTCTTGGCGTCCGGGTTCATCGTAGAAGTTTTTCACCTAGAGTGGTTAGCCAACCCGGTGCTTGTACTAAAAAAGAATGGCACCTAGCGTTTGTGTGTGGATTACACCGATCTGAACAAGGCTTGTTCGGCTGATCCTTTTGCCCTCCCCCGTATTGATCAGACCATCGATGCTACGGCGGGTTGCGCACGTTTGAGTTTCTTGGATGCTTATTCAGGTTACCATCAGATCAAGATGGCGGTCAAAGATCAGGAGAAGACGGCTTTTATCACTCCCTTTGGAGCTTTCTGCTATGTATCTATGCCTTTTGGGCTTAAGAGTGCCCAGGCGACTTATCAACGGTGTGTGCAGAATTGTCTTCATAATCAGATTGGACGTAATGTTCATGCCTATGTGGATGATATAGTGGTAAAATCCAGGAAAGAGGAAACCTTGATTGCGGATCTGAAAGAGACCTTTGATAATCTCCGGGTCTACAAAATGATGCTTAACCCGGCTAAGTGTGTTTTTGGAGTCCCAGCCGGCAAGCTCTTGGGTTTTTTGGTGTCCAACCGAGGTATTGAAGCTAACCCGGAGAAAATCAAGGCAATTACATCCCTGGCCAAACCAACATGAATCAATGACATTCAACGGCTGGCAGGTCATGTTGCTGCTTTGAGCCGGTTCATAAGCCGGTTAGGGGAGAAGGCAATGCCTTTGTATCAGATGATGAAGAAAACAGATGATTTTGTTTGGAGTGATGCTGCAAACTCTGCTTTTGAAGATCTGAAGACACAGCTTGCTGAGCCGCCGGTCCTTGCTGCTCCAGTTGAGAAAGAGTCGCTGTTGTTATATGTGGCCACCAACTCATGAGCTGTTAGTGTGGCTATTGTGGTGGAGCGCAAGGAGGCTGGCGAGGAACATCCAGTTCAACGGCCGGTTTACTACGTGAGTGAGGTGTTAATTGAATCCAAGCAACGATATCCACATTGGCAGAAGCTCGTATATGGGGTGTTTATGTGTTACGGTTGATGTTTCCTTGCACAAACAACGCATCAGAGTGTGAAGCCTTGCTCCATGGTCTTCGAGTGGCAAAAGAGATGAGTTTGAGCCGAGTCAGATGTCTTGGCGACTCAGATCTAGTGGCTCAACAGGTATCAGGCAAGTGGGATTCCAAGGACCCTCTCATGGCGGCTTATCGACGGGAGGTTGATGCTGTTGCATGGCATTTTAAAGGTTATCAGGTGGAGCACATTGACCGTCGAAAGAACGAAGCGGCTGATGCTTTAAGACGGTTGGGGTCTCAGCGTAAGCCGGTACCACCTAACACCTTTTTGGATGTTTTGCATAACCCGTCTGTCAAGTTGCCCACAGGAGAAGATTTAGCTGTTCCTGACCCGGAGGTGCAGTTGGTGGCGGCTCTTCATGTCATCCCAGATTGGACGGTGCCATTCTTGGCTTACATGAACCGAGGAGAGTTGCCAGCGGATGAGACCTTGGCTCGACAGATAACCCGGCGGTCTAAGTTAATGACGATTTCGGATGGAGAATTATACCATCGCAGTGTCTCCGGAGCGTTTCAGCGGTGTGTTTCCCCCGAAGAAGGTCAAGAAATACTTCGTGAGATCCATGAATGTGATTTTGGTCATCACGCCGGGTCAAAATCTCTGGTGGCCAAGGCTTTTCGTCACGGTTTTTACTGGTTGACGGTTCACGCTGATGTAGAGGATCTGGTCAGCTGATGTGATGGATGTCAAAAGTTTGCACGATGAGCGCATGTGCCGGCTCAAGAGCTCCGGATGATTCCAATCACTTGGCCGTTTGCGGTCTGGGGGCTTGACATGGTGGGACCTTTCAAAAGGTCTAAGGATAAAAAGACACATCTCTTGGTAGCAGTTGATAAATTCACTAAGTGGGTTGAGGCGGAGCCAGTGAGTAAGTGTGACGCGGCCACGACGGTTTAGTTCATGAAAAAGGTGATCTTCCGTTTGGTTTTCTACACATCATTATCACTGACAATGGCACTAATCTGTCCCAAGGGGCTATGGAGGAGTTTTGTCAACGTGAGCACATCCGGCTTGATGTTTCTTCTGTAGCTCATCCTCAATCCAATGGTCAAGCTGAGAGAGCCAATCAGGAAATTTTGAAAGGTCTCAAACCCCGGCTTATGGTTCCCTTACAGCAAACGCCGGGTTGTTGGGTAGAGGAATTACCCTCGGTGTTGTGGAGTATCAACACCACACCTAACAGGTCTACAGGTTACACACCTTTCTTCATGGTTTATGGAGCAGAAGCAGTGTTGCCTAGTGACATCCTCATGACTCGCCTCGTGTGGCGGCTTATGTTGAAGCTAATAATGAACAAGCCAGACAGGATGCACTCAACTTGTTGGATGAAGAAAGAGACTTAGCAGTGGCTCGGTCAGCAATTTATCAATAGGACCTGCGCTGTTATCACAGCCGCCGGGTCAAATCCAGGACTTTTCAGGAAGGCGACCTAGTGCTCCGGCTCATCCAGGATCTGTCAGATGCGCACAAGCTATCCCCATCTTGGGAAGGACCCTTTGTGGTCAGCAAGAACTTAAACAACGAGTCGTATTACCTCATTGACGTTCGAGAACACAAAGATTCACGTAAGTCGGAGGAGGAGACCCGCCGGCCATGGAATATTGCTCAACTTCGGCCATACTAAACCTGAGCTACCGGCTCTCATCATGTACATACTTTAACATTGTATATACCATGATAAGTAATAAAGTAATACCATCGGTCTCTTTTCTTTCCAAAGATTATGCATCTTTGTTATTTCTTATTCTCAAATGACTATTAAGGAGCTGATCATATTTGAATCAAGTCTAACCTTTTTTGGTCCGGCTTATGATCGTATTCGAATCTAGCTGCAATTATCATGGTCACTTGGGGGCTTCCTATTCAAACATAGGTCGTATTCGAACCAAAGAGAACATAGCTGTCGTAACCCTCTTGATCGGCTCAAGGCCAAACTCACTAGGGGGCTTCTTGATCGTATCTGAATCATAGCTTAACCCCTTTTGGGTCCGACTTGGATCATATTCAAATCAGGGTCGTTAAAAACCTCTCAAGGTCATTTGGGGGCTTCCTATTCAAACATAGGTTGTATTCGAACCAAAGAGAACATAGCTGTCGGTACCCTCTTGATCGGCGCAACACCACAGCCACTTGGGGCTATATGGTCATATTCGAACCTTAGCTTAACCCCTTTGGTCCGGTTTACTGATCGTATTCGAATCAGAAGCCACCAACCTTTAAATATAAGGTTAAATCTTACTTGTTAACTGTTATTTGCCTTTGAGTTTCTTGTTGCAAATAGTTAGCATGATCTTCTTCGCCGGTTTGTCTATTTTACAACATGGCTACCAAGGTATGATGATCATTGAAGTATTCAAAGGTATTGATTTCTCAGAAAGATTGAGTTATCGGCTTCATTACCCGGGTTACTCAAGCCGGTGGTCTAAGGATCAAAGGTACAAGTATGGCTATTATTTATATATAATTGCCTGCTGCATTAACTAAAGAGTTAGTTTCAGCCCTTCTCCTTTATTTATATCTGCTTTCTGTTTTCTATTATGATAAACATATTGGATATAAGCTGGGTGTTTTAACCCGTTCGGTTCTAAGCCGCCAGGCCAGTCTTTCTTGTCTCTACAGGATACAGATTTAAAGTGTTGCAGAAACAATCATCAAATATAATGCACATATTGCCATCAGGAAACACGGAGTCACATACAGTGTTTTATGCACGATGGCATAAGCAAGGCATTCAGTGTTTTCACAGCTAAACTATTACACGGATTTTTATAAGCCAAATGAAGATGGTTATTATTCCTCCCTCGCCGGTTCACCACCCTCTGTTGGCTAGAAGTTGGGTTTTGACCAGTCAAAACCATTCACGGCGACGAATTCTGCTTCATCATCGATCAGGCCTACCGGGTCAACTTTCGGGGCAAATATGTTTTCTCTTATAGGCGGGATCAAATCCGTCACCTTGTACGAGGGAGTCGCCATCTTCTTATTTTCAGCATCAAAACTTGGTTGGTATTTGTCAATGTTGGTGTCGTCTCCAAGGGTAGTTGCCTGAGGTCGGACTCCGCGCACGCAGGCCAAGAAGTCATCATGCTCAAAGGGAGAACCATCTTCCTTCACGGTGGGATAGCCTCTGGCCACGTCCGCCAGGTCTAGGTCTGGCACCCAAGCCTTGGAGCGGCTCAGGGCAGTCAAAGCCCCGGCTCGTGCACAGGAGCGCTTCACTTCTTGAAATCTGGTAGGCAGGATTGACAGTTTCTTCAGGACGTTGCTGAGCCGGTTGGGTCCTTGATTTGCAGGAGAGATGGCAGCAAGTGCCCGCTGTGCGCCAATATACAGTTGTTCTACCAAAGTATACACTGCCTTCAGTTTAATCAAAGGATCTTGGCTCAGATTTTTGCTTCGTGGGCCTGCACATATTTTATACACAAAGTCAGTTGGCGGCTTATGCTCCGGATCAGCAAAAAGCACACAAAATTAAAGTCGGACGGCTTACCAAAGATGGTAGCCACCATTTGAGACACCCGGCCCTTTAAACTGTTCAGCTCTGTTGAAATCTCTTCAAGGGTTGTTTCGGCCTTCTCAGCGCGTTGGGTCAGAAGCATTTTTTTCCTCTTCCCAGGTTTTCTTCTTGGCAGCGAAGCTGGTCTTTAAATTTTCCGTCTCAAAGAGACTTATTTGCAGTTTGGAATTAGCAGATTTGATTTCTGCCTCCTAACTCGCTAGCCGGGCCTTTGCATCAGTCAATTGCGAGTTCAATTCAGATAAGGCATTCTGCAAAACATTCAGATGAGTCAAGATTCTGCTTCAAGTTCAAAAATCAAGATTCAAGTCACAAGTACTTTACAAAAAACCACTTGACACTTGGGGGCTAATGTATGCCAAAACAAATTTTTATGATTCTAAAGACATACTTTAAGTCCCAAGTACTTTACAAAGTAACAACACTTGGCACTTGGGGGCTAACGTATGTAGTTCAGCAAGTTTATCAAGGTTAAGCCGGAGTATTAAGTCCTTTGAATACGGTACAAAACAATTTAAAGTACCGGCTCATTTATGATCAAAATGAACCGGCCCTTGGGGACTACAGGTGAAGCTTTGTTCTATTGAATTCAAGAAAAGTTTCAAAGGTAAAGGTCTCGGCCTATATTTTAGACTTGGGGGCTGAAGGAATATAGATAAGCTGGAAGAACATACCTCGTATTTTAACTGCAGCTGTTTGGCCATTTCAATCTCAGAGTCGCGACTGGAGTGTACATGACTGAGATAGCCGGATAAAATATCATTGGCATTTAGATGGTCATAGTTGGCAACGTCAAAGCGAACTTTCTGACTCTCCAATGCCTCTTATTTCGCAGTACACTGAGTCAGCACGGTTGGATTCCCCGGCTCAATAAAATGGCTCCCGGTGATCTGAACGTCTTGGGCAGACGGTGATGGCGGGTTGGCTGAGCTTGATGGTCCAGTTGCGGAAGGGTTTACAGTGGTCTCATCAAACGACGGCTCAGGAGGATTTGCTTCTACTTCAACAGGCGGGTCTTCTGGAGCGTCGGTTAATGTAGAAGATGGCCTGGCCGAGTCAGATGCAAGCACCGGCTGGTCTTCTGCCGGTTTAGCTACATTTGCCTTCTTGGATTTAGCTTGGCGCTAAGAGAAATGTTGCAGGATTGTCAGTATAAAGATACAATTTGAACAAATTGGAAAAAAGGAGAATTTTTCATTACCCAGGGGCAGTCTTGAAGGCCGGAAATTGTGTTTGCGATGAGTTGCCAGAAGAGCGAGACACCTCCTGAAAAGATAAAACAAAGTTAAAGTAAGGCAAGGGAAAGGATCCAGTAAACAGAGTTAAAGACAGAAAGAAGTGAACCTCATTCGGGCGCTTCTGAGGAGTTTGTTGAAGAATGACAGCCGACTCATCTTCAGTCAGAGCCTGACGGCGGCTTTCATGTTGCTGTTTTTTCAAACGAAAGGTGGGATCCAAGTGAGCTAAAGGGTTAGAAAACCTTACTTTATGGATCACTCGTTGAATTTTTTGTCCTGGCAAGGGCTCTGAGTCGGAGGAAATAATAGTTACCTCTGCTTCCACAGCCTGACTGGCCCTAGTGTCATCCTGGTAATGATCAGTGTCAATAAGATTGTTAAAAAATTGGCCAAGGGAATCAAGGTCTACCTCTGAATCAGATGTATCATCAAGCTTCATCAAATCTTCAGCAGTGCTCTTTTTCTTCTTTTTCGACCTCTGGGTCGTTTTCTTGGCGTTTATGGCGGCGGCTTTTGCTTTCTCGGCAGCCTCGTGGTCATACTTAACTTTCCAGAAGTCAAAGTTGGCCTGCAGACAGGTAAAAACAATATCAAGAGTCAGGCAAGTATTAAAACAATACGTCTAGGAAAATACAAAGGAGAGAAATAATGACATCCTTACTTCTGGCACCGGGTTAAGCTGGCAGAAGGGATTTAACCCGACGACACTGCAATCTTCGTATTTCCCATTCACTAGAAGAGTTGACATTGAGACAGTATCTTCTTCTGTCAATTGAACGGGGTTGTGACGAAGAGAGTCATCTGGGCCTCCACCATACTCATACATCAGCTTTGACCGGCGGCTCAAAGGGATGACCCGCCATGAGATCCAGCAGCGGGTCAGATCAACTCCAGTTAACCCGTTCCCCAACAGAGCATTGATCCTTTTGATGGATGGTATCAGCCTCTTGCGTTCAATGATGGTAAGCTTATCAGGAAGCGCGAACTTGGAGTCAAGACGATCGGGGCGATAACCCGGCAGTGGCTTCTCGTTTGCTGGTGAAGTGTCCTGGCAATAGAACCAAGTCTGGTTCTAGTCCTTTGGGTGACTTGGTAAGATAATGAGGGGGGAGACAGCACCCTGCCGGTGCTGAATTGATATGCCTGCAAGCTCTAAGCTAATAAGGCCGTTGGTGCGCTCGTTCTGCCGGTTCAGATAAAAGTATTCTCTAAATAACTCCACGGTCGACTCTTGTTGAAGATATACTTCACAGAGTACTTGGAAGTTACAGATGTTAGATACGGAATTAGGCCCGGTATCATGAGGATGGAGCTTGAAAAAGTGGAGGACCTCTCTGAAGAACTTTGAGCCGGGCGGTGAGAAGCCACAGTTCATGTGGTCGGTGAAAACGATCACCTCGCCGTCTCTTGGATTGGGCCGTTCTTCTTCCGGGTCAGGGGCATGGTAAGACATGACGGTTTTCGCTGGCAGAAATCCTATGGTGAAGAACTCTTTTAAACGTTCCTCGGTTATGGTTGAGGGAACCCAGTTACAGATGGTTGGTGCTTTGGACGACATGATGTACAAAGAAGAAGTGAAAGAAAAACAACATGCTGGTTTAGTTTAATGGTGAGATTGACAGTTAAGTGATGAATATGCAAAGAAGTAATGGCGGCTTAGTTAAGGGCTAATGACATATAAGGAAAATTAAGCTGGCATGATCGCCATGACTACAGATATTTGAAGAAGGCAATTTCAGCTAAGTGTCGAGACAAACAAGTTTCCTGAATTGTTTGGTATTATTCCAGATCAAATGGCTATTCAAAATGGAAAAAATTCTAGACCTAAAAAAGTTCAGCGCAGAAGAGTATGTAAGTTCTAATGCAGCCCTTGAAACAGAGAAAGGGATCTGTGGATCAAGAAAAGGCACAAAAACACTACTGCGCAAGCATATATATAGCTTTTTTGGATCAGAAAAAGCTTGCGGTGGAAGAACTACGATGAACTCGGAAGGACACGCAGGAGCTCGGAAACCCTAATGCAGATCTGAGAAACGAAGGAAAGAACACTTACGGTTGCAGGTTTTCTGCGGAGGACACCGCGGTCTCTCTAGATCGGTTCGGGTTGATGCATCAGCCAAAGTCGACGGAGACAGAGATGAGGCGCGGTGGCGGCAGAGCTCGAGCAGCAGGGGGTGCGCGAGAGGAAGAAGACGGAGCAAGAGAGGATAATGAGAAGGCCAAGGCGTGCCTATTTATAAGGGAAGATGTGAACAGACGGGTGCGAAAATCGAGGAGAGCCGAATAATGGTTATCCAGCTACACAGATGCCTCGATTCTCGGGAACCATTAAAGATAAAAGATCCGTTGGGAGATGACGTCATGAAAGTTCTTTGCGTTTTCAAGAGATGACATCACATCGGGTTACGAAAACTTCAACGAAGATAAGAAGATGGATTTTTGTCTAAGTATTGAAGATTGACAAAGAATGAAATTCAAAATCAACCTGGGGCCTAATGTTGGGGATATTACTATCAGTCATGACCCGCCCAGGAGGGGCCGGGTCAGCCCCAATGGCGGGTTACGCAAGAAGCCCAGTAAACATTCAAGACGATAGTTTATTAAACCTTATAGAAGGCCCAAGGGCCTGGAGGCGGCTTAAGGCCTGATATTGTAAACCATCGTATGTAAGGAAAGACTTGTAAAGGAAGGCATGTAAAGGAAGACACCGAGCCGAACACGATTATGAGCCAACCGGGACTCTGTAGGCCACCAGGTGTCAACCCATGTATATAAGGGGACGACCTGGTGGTGACTTAGGGCAAGAAACAACAAATCAATAACCAAGCCGGCGAGTTGAGCCTCTTGGTGATCGAAACCCCAGCAATACCAATCCCAACTAGACGTAGGCTTTTACCTTCATCGTAAGGGGCCGAACTAGTATAAAACCCTCTCGTGTCCTTTGTCCCGATTAACCCCTTTAAGCTTCGTAGTGCGATGGCCCTACGACTAAGTCCTTGCTCTAGGACATCTGTCGTGACAATTCCACAACAAAATGTCTTGTAACCGGGACTCCGAGACTGATCGGGTCTTCCTGGGAGAAGGAATATCCTTCGTTGACCGTGAGAGCTTGTGATGGGCTAAGTTGGGACACCCCTGCAGGGTATAAACTTTCGAGAGTCGTGCCCTCGGTTATGCGGTAGATGGGAATTTGTTAATATCTGGTTGTAGAGAACTTGACACTTGACCTAATTAAAATGCATCAACCGCGTGTGTAGCCGGGATGGTCTCTTCTCAGCGGAGTCCGAGAAGTGAACACGGTTCTTGTGTTATGGTTGTGCGTAAGTAGTTTCAGGATCACTTCTTGATCACTTCTAGCTTCACGACCGTTGAGTTGCTCCTCTTCTCGCTCTTATTTGCGTATGTTAGCCACCATATTTTCTTAGTGCTTGCTGCAGCTCCACCTCTTTACCCTATCCTACCCATAAGCTTAAATAGTCTTCATCTCGCGGGTGTGAGATTGCTGAGTCCTCGTGACTCATAGATACTTCCAAACAGTTGTAGGTGCCGATGATACCAGTGTAGGTGACGCAGCCGAGCTCAAGTGGGAGATGAAGATCTTGATCATTGTTGTGTTTCGTTTCCTGTTGATCAGTAGTGGAGCCCAGTTGGGACGATCGGGGATCTAGCATTTGGGGTTGTCTTCTTTTATTTTGGTTCCATAGTCAGAACTTGATTGTATTCTGGATGATGTATGTTTATCTTGTATTTGTGTGAAGTGGCGATTGTAAGCCAACTCTTTATCCCTTTCTTATTCAGTACATTGGATTGTGTGAAGATTACCCCTCTTGCGACAAACCTACCATGCGGATATGCCTCTAAGTCGTGCCCTGACACGTGGGAGATATAGCCGCATTGTGGGTGTTACAAGTTGGTAATCAGAGCCATCCCTGACTTAGGAGCCCCCTGCTTGATCGAATCACTAACGTTCTTGAGTCTAGAACAAAATGTTTTGAGTCTTAGGATTATATACATCGGAGAGTAGGATTCTTTTTACTCCTCAGTCCCTTCGTTGCTCTGGTGAGGCCTCCTGACATAGAAGATTTGACTTTTCTCTCCTCAAATTTCACGAATTTTTTTTAGGATCACGCGGGTATCTTGGAATCGTTCTGATAGTCTTGTGACGAGAACATTGTTCTTGGTGCCTCCTGACATTTAGGGGTTGTGGCAGTGTCCCTGGGAGTTGAGCTCCGAGGTGTTGTCGTCACAATTCTATCGTTGTAGTTCTGGAATACCTGAGTTTCGCCGACATCGAAAATCTCTTTTATGTAGTTGTTGGTGAGATAAACTCGACGCCACCCAGTACTGGGGCGGGAGTTCAGGAGTATTTCCATAACTCGTATATGTTGGAAATATGCCCTAGAGGCAATAATAAATTAGTTATTATTATATATCCTTGTTCATGATGATCGTTTATTATCCATGCTAGAATTGTATTGATAGGAAACTCAGATACATGTGTGGATACATAGACAACACCATGTCCCAAGTAAGCCTCTAGTTGACTGGCTCGTTGATCAATAGATGGTTACGGTTTCCTGACCATGGACATTGGATGTCATTGATAACGGGATCACATCATTAGGAGAATGATGTGATGGACAAAGACCCAATCCTAAGCCTAGCACAAGATCATGTAGTTCGTATGCTAAAGCTTTTCTAATGTCAAGTATCATTTCCTTAGACCATGAGATTGTGCAACTCTCGGATACCGTAGGAGTGCTTTGGGTGTGCCAAACGTCACAACGTAACTGGGTGGCTATAAAGGTACACTACGGGTATCTCCGAAAGTGTCTGTTGGGTTGGCACGAATCGAGACTCGGATTTGTCACTCCGTGTAAACGGAGAGGTATCTCTGGGCCCACTCGGTAGGACATCATCATAATGTGCACAATGTGATCAAGGATTTTATCATGGGATGATGTGTTACAAAACGAGTAAAGAGACTTGCCGGTAACGAGATTGAACAAGGTATCGGGATACCGACGATCGAATCTCGGGCAAGTATCGTACCGCTAGACAAAGGGAATTGTATACGGGATTGATTAAGTCCTTGACATCGTGGTTCATCCGATGAGATCATCGTGGAACATGTGGGAGCCAACATGGGTATCCAGATCCCGCTGTTGGTTATTGACCGGAGAGTCATCTCGGTCATGTCTGCATGTCTCCCGAACCCGTAGGGTCTACACACTTAAGGTTCGGTGATGCTAGGGTTATAGAGATATTAGTATGCGGTAACCCGAAAGTTGTTCGGAGTCCCGGATGAGATCCCGGACGTCACGAGGAGTTCCGGAATGGTCCGAAGGTAAAGAATTATATATAGGAAGTGCTATTTCGGCCATCGGGACAAGTTTCGGGGTCACCGGTATTGTACCAGGACCACCGGAAGGGTCCCGGGGGTCCACCGGGTGGGGTCACCTGCCCCGGGGGCCACATGGGCTGTAGGGGGTGCGCCTTGGCCTATATGGGCCAAGGGCACGAGCCCCAAGTGGCCCATGCGCCAAGAGAAGAGGGAAAGGAAGAGTCCTAAAGGGGGAAGGCACCTCCGAGGTGCCTTGGGGACGAGGGACTCCTCCCTGGCCGCACCCTTCCTTGGAGGAAGGGCCAAGGCTGCGCCCCCCCTCTCTCCCTTGGCCCTATATATAGTGGGGGGGAAGGGAGGGCAACAATACCCAAGCCCTGGCGCCTCCCTCTCCCTCCCATGACACATCTCCCTCCTCCCGCAGCGTTTGGCGAAGCCCTGTTGGAATCCCGCTACTTCCACCACCACGCCGTCGTGTTGTTGGATCTCCATCAACCTCTCCTCCCCCCTTGCTGGATCAAGAAGGAGGAGACGTCGCTGCTCCGTACGTGTGTTGAACGCGGAGGTGCCGTCCGTTCGGCGCTAGGATCATCGGTGATTTGGATCACGACGAGTACGACTCCATCAACCCCGTTCTCTTGAACGCTTCCGCGCGCGATCTACAAGGGTATGTAGATCCACTCCTCCCTCGTTGCTAGATGACTCCATAGATTGATCTTGGTGATGCGTAGAAAATTTTGAATTTCTGCTACGTTTCCCAACAGTGGTATCAGAGCTAGGTCTATGCGTAGTTTCTATGCACGAGTAGAACACAAAGTAGTTGTGGGCGTTGATTTTGTTCAATATGCTTGCCGTTACTAGTCTTATCTTGATTTGGCGGCATCGCGGGATGAAGCGGCCCGGACCGACCTTACACGTACTCTTATGTGAGACTGGTTCCACCGACTGACATGCACTAGTTGCATAAGGTGGCTAGCGGGTGTCTGTCTCTCCCACTTTAGTCGGATCGGATTCGATGAAAAGGGTCCTTATGAAGGGTAAATAGCAATTGGCATATCACGTTGTGGTCTTTGCGTAGGTAAGAAACGTTCTTGCTAGAAACCCATAGCAGCCACATAAAACATGCAAACAACAATTAGAGGACGTCTAACTTGTTTTTGCAGGGTATGCTATGTGATGTGATATGGCCAAAAGGATGTGATGAATGATATATGTGATGTATGAGATTGATCATGTTCTTGTAATAGGAATCACGACTTGCATGTCGATGAGTATGACAACCGGCAGGAGCCATAGGAGTTGTCTTAATTTATTTATGACCTGCGTGTCAACATAAACGTCATGTAATTACTTTACTTTATTGCTAACCGTTAGCTGTAGTAGTAGAAGTAATAGTTTACGAGACAACTTCATGAAGACACGATGATGGAGATCATGATGATGGAGATCATGGTGTCATGCCGGTGACAAGATGATCATGGAGCCCCAAGATGGAGATCAAAGGAGCTATATGATATTGGCCATATCATGTCACTATTTGATTGCATGTGATGTTTATCATGTTTTTGCATCTTGTTTACTTAGAACGACGGTAGTAAATAAGATGATCCCTCATTAAAATTTCAAGAAAGTGTTCCCCCTAACTGTGCACCGTTGTGACAGTTTGTTGTTTCGAAGCACCACGTGATGATCGGGTGTGATAGATCCTAACGTTCACATACAACGGGTGTAAGACAGATTTACACACGCAAACACTTAGGTTGACTTGACGAGCCTAGCATGTGTACAGACATGGCCTCGGAACACAGAATACCGAAAGGTCGAGCATGAGTCGTATGGTAGATACGATCAACATGAAGATGTTCACCGATGTTGACTAGTCCGTCTCACGTGATGATCGGACACGGCCTAGTTGACTCGGATCATGTAATCACTTGGATGACTAGAGGGATGTCTATCTGAGTGGGAGTTCATAAGATGAACTTAATTATCCTGAACATAGTCAAAAGGTCTTCACAAATTATGTCGTAGGTCGCACTTCAGTTCTACTGTTTAGTTATGTTCCTAGAGAAAATTTAGTTGAAAGTTGATAGTAGCAATTATGCGGACTAGGTCCGTAAACTGAGGATTGTCATCATTGCTTCATAGAAGGCTTATGTCCTGTATGCATCGCTCAGTGTGCTGAACCTCGAACGTCGTTTGTGGATGTTGCGAACATCTGACATACACATTTTGATAACTACGTGATAGTTCAGTTAAACGGTTTAGAGTTGAGGCACCGAAGACGGTTTTGAAACATCGCGAAACATATGAGATGTTTCGAGGGCTGAAATTGGGACTTCAGGCTCGTGCCCACGTCAAGAGGTATAAGACCTCCGACGATTTTCTTAGCCTGCAAACTAAGGAAAAAAGCTCAATTGTTGTGCTTGTGCTCAGATTGTCTGAGTACAACAATCGCTTGAATCGAGTGGGAGTTGATCTTCCAGATGAAATAGTGATCGTTCTCCGAAGTCATTACCACCAAGCTGCTAGAGCTTCGTGATGAACTATAATATATCAGGGACATATATGATGATCCTTGAGATATTCGCGATGTTTGACACCACAAAAGTAGAAATCAAGAAGGAGCATCAATTGTTGATGGTTGGTGAAACCGCTAGTTTCAAGAAGGGCAAGGGCACGAAGGGATACTTCATGAAACGTCAAATCAGCTGCTGCTCTAGTGAAGAAACCCAAGGTTGAACCCAAACCCGAGACTAAGTGCTTCTGCAATAAGGGGAACAGCCACTGGAGCAGAATTACCCTAGATACTTGGTAGATGAGAAGGCTGGCAAGGTCGATAGAAGTATATTGGATATACATTGTGTTGATGTGTACTTTACTAGTACTCCTAGTAGCACCAGGGTATTAGATACCGGTTCGGTTGCTAAGTGTTAGTAACTCGAAATAAAAGCAACGGAATAAACGGAGACTAGCTAAAGGTGAGCTGACGATATGTGTTGGAAGTGTTTCCAATGTTGATATGATCAAGCATCGCACGCTCCCTCTACCATCGAGATTGGTATTAAAACCTAAATAATTGTTATTTGGTGTTTGCGTTCAGCATAGACATGATTGGATTATGTCTATCGCGATACGGTTATTCACTTAAGGAGAATAATGGTTACTCTGTTTATTTGAATAATACCTTCAATGGTCTTACGCCTAAAATGAATGGTTTATTGAATCTCGATCGTAGTGATACACATGTTCATGCCAAAAGATATAGGATAGTAATGATAGTACCACCTACTTGTGGCACTGCCACTTAAGTCATATCGGTATAAAATGCATGAAGAAGCTCCATGTTGATGGATCTTTGGACTTACTCATTTTTGAAAAGTTTGAGGCATGCGAACCATGTCTATTGGTGTATATGCATGAAGAAACTCCATGCAAATGGACCGTTTAGACTCACTTGATTTTGAATCACTTGAGACATGCAAATCATACCACATGGGCAAGATGACTGAAAGCCTCGTTTTCAGTAAAATGGAACTAGAAAGCAACTTGTTGGAAGTAATACATTTTGATGTGTGCAATCCAATGAGTGTTGAGGCATGTAGTGGATATCGTTATGTTCTTACTTCACAGATGATTTGAGTAGATGTTGAGTATATTTACTTGATGAATCACGAGTCTGAATTATTGAAAGGTTCAAGTAATTTCAGGGTGAAGTTGAAAGATCGTCGTGACAAGAGGATAGAAGATCTATGATATGATCATAGAGATGAATATCTGAATTACGAGTTTGGCACAGAATTAAGACATTGTGGAAATTGTTTCACAACTAATACAGCCTGGAACACCATAGTGTGATGGTGTGTCCGAATATCATAACTGCACCCTATTGGATATGATGCATACCATGATGTCTCTTATCGAATTACCACAATAGTTTATGGGTTAGGAATTAGAGACAACCACATTCACTTTAAATAGGGCACCACGTAATTCCGATGAGATGACACCATATGAACTATGGTTTAGAGAAACCTAAGCTGTCATTTCTTAAAAGTTTGGCGCTGCGACGCTTATGTGAAAAAGTTTCAGGCTGATAAGCTCGAACCCAAAGCGGATAAATGCATCTTCATAGGACACCCAAAAACAGTTGGGTATACCTCATGTCTCAGATTCAGAAGCAATAAGGGATTGTTTCTAGAATCGGGTCCTTTCTCGAGGAAAAGTTTCTCTCGAAAGAATTGAGTGGGAGGATAGTGGAGACTTGATGAGGTTATTGAACCGTCTCTTCAACTAGTGTGTGGCAGGGCACATGAGGTTGTTCCTGTGGCACCTACACCAATTGAAGTGGAAGCTTATGATAGTGATCATGAAACTTCAGATCAAGTCACTACCAAACCTCGTGGGATGACAAGGATGCGTACTACTTCAGAGTGGTACGTAATCCTGTCTTGGAAGTCATGTTGCTAGACAACAATGAACCTACGAGCCATGGAGAAGCGATGGTGGGCCCGGATTCCGATAAATGGCTCGAGGCCATAAAATCCGAGAGAGGATCCATGTATGAAAAAAAAGTGTAGACTTTGGCAGAACGGCTCGATGGTCGTAAGGCTATTGAGTACAGATGGATTTTAAAAGGAAGACGGACAATGATGGTAAATGTCACCATTAAGAAAGCTCGACTTGTCGTTAAGATGTTTTCCGACAAGTTCAAGGAGTTGACTACGATGAGACTTTCTCACACGTAGCGATGCTAAAAGTCTGTTGGAATTATATTAGCGATTACTGCATTATTTATGAAATCTTGCAGATAGGATGTCAAAACGTTGTTTACTCGATGATTTTCTTGAGGAAAGGTTGTATGTGATACAACCGGAAGGTTTTGTCAATCCTGTAAGATGCTAATAAGTATGCAAAGCTCCAGCAATCCTTCTAAGGACTGGAGTAAGCATCTCGGAGTTGGAATGTATGCTTTGATGAGATGATCAAAGATTTTGGGTGTATACAAAGTTTATGAGAAACTTGTATTTCCAAAGAAGTGAGTGGGAGCACTATAAAATTTCCGATGAGTATGTGTTGTTAACATGTTGTTGATCGGAAATGATGTAGAATTTCTAGAAAGCATGCAGAGTTATTTGAAAAGTGTTTTTTTAATGGAAAGCCTGGATTAAGCTACTTGAACATTGAGCATCAAGATCTATAAGGATAGATCAAAACGCTTAATGGTACTTTCAAATGAGCACATACCTTGACATGATCTTGAAGGTGTTCAAGATGGATCAGTCAAAGAAGGAGTTCTTGCCTGAGTTGTAAGGTATGAAGTTAAGACTTAAAGCTCGACCACGGCAGAAGAAAGAGAAAGGACGAATGTCGTCCCCTATGCTTCTGTCATAGGCTCTATACGGTATGCCATGCTGAGTACCGCACCTGATGTGTGCCTTGCCACATATCTGGCAAGAGGGTACAAAGGTAATCTAGGAGTAGATCACCAGATAGCGGTCTAAATTATCCTTAGAGGAATAAGGATATGTTTCTCGGTTATGGAGGTGATAAAGAGTTCGACGTAAAGAGTTACGTCGATGCAAGCTTAACACCTATCCGGATAGCTCTGAGTAGAGATACCGAATACGTATAATGGAGCAATAATTTAGAATAGCTCCAAGTAGAACAGTTATTTGAAATGGCTCCAAATATAGCGTAGTAGCTGCATCTACAAGATGACATAGAAATTTGCGAAGTACATACGGATCTAAAAGATTCAGACCCGTTGACTATAACATCTCTCACAAGCATAACATGATCAAACCCAGAACTCATCGAGTGTTAATCACATGGTAATGTGAACTAGATTATTGACTCTAGTAAACTCTTTGGGTGTTAGTCACATGGGGATGTGACCTTGAGTGTTAATCACATATCGATGTGAACTGGATTATTGACTCTAGTGCAAGTGGGAGACTGTTGGAAATATGCCCTAGAGGCAATAATAAATTATTTATTCTTATATTTCCTTGTTCATGATAATCGTTTATTATCCATGCTAGAATTGTATTGATAGGAAACTCAGATACATGTGTGGATACATAGACAACACCATGTCCCTAGTAAGCCTCTAGTTGACTGGCTCGTTGATCAATAGATGGTTACGGTTTCCTGACCATGGACATTGGATGTCATTGATAACGGAATCACATCATTAGGAGAATGATGTGATGGACAAAGACCCAATCCTAAGCCTAGCACAAGATCATGTAGTTCGTATGCTAAAGATTTTCTAATGTCAAGTATCATTTCCTTAGACCATGAGATTGTGCAACTCTCGGATACTGTAGGAGTGCTTTGGGTGTGCCAAACGTCACAACATAACTGGGTGGCTATAAAGGTACACTACGGGTATCTCCGAAAGTGTCTGTTGGGTTGGCACGAATCGAGACTGGGATTTGTCACTCCGTGTAAACGGAGAGGTATCTCTGGGCCCACTCGATAGGACATCATCATAATGTGCACAATGTGATCAAGGAGTTTATCACGGGATGATGTGTTACGGAACGAGTAAAGAGACTTGCTGGTAACGAGATTGAACAAGGTATCAGGATACCGACGATCGAATCTCAGGCAAGTATCGTACCGCTAGACAAAGGGAATTGTATACGGGATTGATTAAGTCCTTGACATCGTGGTTCATCCGATGAGATCATCGTGGAACATGTGGGAGCCAACATGGGTATCTAGATCCCGCTGTTGGTTATTGACCGGAGAGTCGTCTCGGTCATGTCTGCATGTCTCCCGAACCCGTAGGGTCTACACACTTAAGGTTCGGTGACGCTAGGGTTATAGAGATATTAGTATGTGGTAACCCGAAAGTTGTTCGGAGTCCCGGATGAGATCCCGGACGTCACGAGGAGTTCCGTAATGGTCCGGAGGTAAAGAATTATATATAGGAAGTGCTATTTCGGCCATCGGGGCAAGTTTCGGGGTCACCGGTATTGTACCGGGACCACCGGAAGGGTCCCGGGGGTCCACTGGGTGGGTCCACCTGCCCCGGGGGTCACATGGGCTGTAGGGGGTGCGCCTTGGCCTATATGAGCCAAGGGCACCAGCCCCAAGAGGCCCATGCGCCAAGAGAAGAGGGAAAGGAAGAGTCCTAAAGGGGGAAGGCACCTCCGAGGTGCCTTGGGGAGGAGGGACTCCTCCCTGGCCGCACCCTTCCTTGGAGGAAGGGCCAAGGCTGTGCCCCCCCCCTCTCCCTTGGCCCTATATATAGTGGGGGGGAAGGGAGGGCAACAATACCCAAGCCATGGCGCCTCCCTCTCCCTCCCATGACACATCTCCCTCCTCCCGCAGCGTTTGGCGAAGCCCTGTTGGAATCCCGCTACTTCCACCACCACGCCGTCGTGTTGTTGGATCTCCATCAACCTCTCCTCCCCCCTTGCTGGATCAAGAAGGAGGAGACGTCGCTGCTCCGTACGTGTGTTGAACGCAGAGGTGCCGTCCGTTCGGCGCTAGGATCATCGATGATTTGGATCACGACGAGTACGACTCCATCAACCCCGTTCTCTTGAACGCTTCCGCGCGCGATCTACAAGGGTATGTAGATCCACTCCTCCCTCGTTGCTAGATGACTCCATAGATTGATCTTGGTGATGCGTAGAAAATTTTGAATTTCTGCTACGTTCCCCAACAGTATAACGGATGCTTTTCGAAGGTTTAGGTACATGATTTCCGAAGGTTTCTTGGTTATGTGTTGAAGGATGGATACAACTGGATGTAGGAATTGTTAGTTTGGGTGAGATATAATGCTTCCCCTGTATCCCCAACACCTGATTGCATAACCAGAAAGTTTCGGGAGTTTATAAGTGGGAATTCAAGTATATCATAGGATATCTTTCCAACAGACACATGATACGATATGGGATCTATCATATGTTTGTTTCCAGCTTATTTTGCAAGCCAAATCCTTTGTTTTGTTTTGAGCTGTGGCATTCGAGTTGCTTCAATGTCAAGTGTTGATTCCATACCTTTTCCTAAGCGGTATTCTCATATTTCTATGTGAATACTAATCCTTCATGATAATCGAGATTGTCATGTCAATCATTTTCAACCGCCGTGTTTCTCTTCAAGTGGATCCGATCATTTCAACATCCGCAAGATCACCTCTCGGTATTCCCAACATTGTTCGTTTCATCTGTCCCCAAGTTGCCTTTGTTTTCCCGCCCACCCACCTCTTTTTCTTCAAGGACTCAGAGATGGTTAATCAAGTATCCTTTTATTAATGTGAAGTCTCTTTATTCTTTTCTGTCAATGTTCTTATCCGGTGATTCTCAGGAAGATACTAACGGAGCTTCAAGTTTATTATTCTTCGTTCTCTTTTCTTCTCCGGTGGATTCAATTCAAGCTTTGTCGATCATATCCTTTTCTCGTTTCAAATTTTTTCTCATGCCGGTGCACCTCCTAACCGCTCACCTCTCTCTATTCATATCCGAAGTGCCGAAGATATCTCAGAAGATTTGTGTCTCCACTATCAATTCGTTCGAACTATTTCGAGGTTGTTACCTCATTCAAGCCATTTAATTCAGCCGGTGCAATCTTTCTTTTAAATCGTTCAATGGTGTATCTTATGAGTAGGCCCTAACCCACAGGTATTCTCCCAGGATCTTACCTGACTCTTCTAATTTTACCGGAGTTACTCTCAAATTCTTCTCCAAGTTTGACGTAAGAATGAGTTATCATTAGTCAAATGTCTTTCTCCAAGATCCTTCAAATTCTTTTCATTTTTGGTTCAACCTTTCTAATTTTCATTCTGGAGTACCTGAGCAATTCATGGTGGTGTTTCTCGTCGTCATTCTCAGAGTTTGAAGACCGAAGAAGAGTTTTCCCACCAAATCTTATCCGTTCTCTCAAAGATTCGTAGTTCAAGCTTGATGCCATCATCTCATAATTGTTTGCGATTGTGAGAATTATTTTCAACCATCCGGAGCAATTCAAGAGTCTATTAAGTTTGATTCTTCGGAGCCATCATCTCAGAATTATTCATTCCAGCCTTCAACTCTCGTTCTACAAATCTTACCGGTGCAGCGTTCAAATATCCTCTAATCGGTTCATGATCTCTTCATTCTCATGTATCTAAATTCTGTCAAGTATCTTTATTCGTTTTCAAATTCTTCCCGGTGAATTGTGTCTTTGGCACTTTATTTTCCAATTCTTACGGTGGTTCATTCAAGATTCCTCTTCTCTTGGTATCATATCAATTCATTCGTTCTTTCCTAAAGCCTACCGGTGGATCCATCAAGACCTTATTCAAGTATGCGCTATATCTCTCATCGATCCTTTTCTATGAGAATAAGTAGTGTGCCAAATCCGTTGCTTGTCATCAATTTAAATTGGTGAAGGATGCGCATAACATAATTCTTATTCTTGCTTCATCCAAGTGTTTAATTCTTTCTTCCGGAGTTCGTTCATGATATTAATTCTCGGTTTCTAGTTATTCATATTTCTTTTCTTGAGTTCCAGGTTTTCCGCATTATCTCGCCGCGAAGCTCCATCTAAATCATCGCAAGGCTTCACTTTGTGTTTTCAACTTCTCTTTCCTTTCGTTTGATCATCCTTTTGTTACCGGAGTTCTTCATGGAGGCTCTACATGATGGTTCATAAAGGATTTAATTCCTTCTCGAAGTGTTCATCCAGATTCTTTTCAGAGGAGTTCAAGCATTCTTCATCTTGCATTCCAAAGTGCAATCTTTCTACCTTATCTTTTGGGATGGTGATATGCCATTCTTGACAATTTTCTTTCATGTTTTCATGATTCACAAGTTGTTAAGGATGAGATATTTTAATCCCATCATTTTCAATTCGTTCATGAGATCCTTTGCAACCCATCAATCTCTTCATTGGAGTTATCTTTGGTTATATTTCACCTAAAGCTTTCCCTAAGGATTTAGCTATTAATGGTGCTCATAAATGACTCAAGTTCTTCATTTATCCTCCCGGTGAAATAAGTTTCTCGTCTCCTTGTTGATATCAATCCAATCTATTGTTTCCGTTAGTGGCAGAATTTCGCCACAATTTTGAGAAGTTTCCCATAATCCCACTACAAGTTTATTTGTTTCGTTGCTGGTTTTTCCAACAACTCTGTTATAACCTTGTTGGAAGGGTGCTCTCCAAGCTCTTTTGTGACAGAAGTTGGCATTTCCTTCTCCATTCTTTCATTCCATTGGTATATCTTCTATTCTTTCTTCCGGAGGCATTGTGATGTTGTTCTCTCCACTCATCATCTCGATTTGTGAGGATCATGTTCTTTCCTTTGCTTATCCGTTTAGCAGGAGTGTTGTGTCATCTGCTCAAGTTCTTTTTTATCTTATCAAGTTTTGCATCTCTTTTTAACCAGAGTGCTTTTCGAATTTGTTCTTCCTTGTTCCTTGTTTATCTCGTTTCAACCAGAGTGGTTTCAATTCCTTCTTGTCCATTGTGCTCAACATTCATAGCTGTGCAACCTCCAAGGTTCACATAGTGTTCCTTGTTTCTCTTTTCTACCGGAGTGCTCTCAATTGTGTTCATCTCCATTGTATTTTTCTTTCAATTTGTTCAACCTCGCAAGGTTCTTTGGTTTCACTCATTTGTCAAAGAAGCATCTTAGTTTTACCTCTTCTCTTCCTCTTCCGTTTCCCTCCCATGCCATCCTAGATCTCGGGACGAGATCCTCTTGTAGTGGTGGAGTGTTGTAACGCCCCGAGACCGGCGCTCCAGATGCCTTCTATGTTTTGTGTGTCAGCTTTGTTGTTTATTTGTTTGTTGCATTGCATCATGGCATCATTTGCATTGCATCATGTCATCATGCAACCTTTTTTTAAATCACTAAATAAACCGTATGGATCTTCGATCCATTTAAATCGGGGGAATTCACATGGTGAAATTCTCTTTAAAACATATAAAAGTCTCCTACTATTATTAGGGAGCTATTATAAATATTCCAATTATTTGGAATTTACCACAACACACTTGCAAAATATTCCATGCTTTTCTTACTAAAATCCCCGTCTCCAAACTTTGCCCTAAATTCCTTCTTCACTTTCCGGAGTTCCACCAAAAACCTCAACATTTTTGGACCTCCCTATCACCTACTTCCTATGCAAAACCATTTGAATTAAATTCAAATGAGTTCGATTCAAACTTCACCCACATGTTCATTTCCATTTTTCTTGGACCAGGCTCATTTTTGTGAGTCTGAGAAAATTTACTTCCGGCCCAAACTCCACTGCTACCCCTCTCGGCATTTCTTCCAAGTTTCGGTTGCCTTGTATAGTTTAAAAAAAAGAGGAGAGAAGCCAGCCCAGCTGGGCCTCCCTACCTCCTGGGCCGGCCAAACCTCCCCTGGGCCATCTGTGCCTAAGGCCCAGCAGCAGCCAGCTACCAAAAGCCCATCCTAACCCTAGCACCGACTGAAACCCCTCTCTCTCCCTCGATCCCTTCCCTCATCGACCTCCTCGCGCCACCAGGAGAACCCACGCCCGAAACCCTTCTCTCCTCTTCGATCCTTCCTCCTGGCGCCGCAGTAGAGAAAGGAGCAGAGCCCCATGCGCCCGCGCCCGAACCCTCCTCTTGCTCGATCCCCATCTCACCTAATTCCCTCGCTCCCCATCTCTATCCCGATAGTGTCGCCACCAGCGCACTGAAGAGGAGCCTCGTGCGTCCCACCAGCGCCGTCGGCCTCCCCGCCTCTGGCAACGGCCGCCGCCCGCCGCGCCATCTTCTGCATTGTCGCCTCGCCATGGCACCGTGCCCGCGCCATCGCTTCTCCGCCTCGCCTCAACCTCCAAGTCCGACGACAACCTCAGGATCTGCGGTGGCGACCTCAGCCTCCCCGTGCTCGACCTCGGCCTCCTCTGCTTCACCCTCTCGCCAGAGAACGCATCGCCGCGTCTCCTTCACCTCCTGCCCGAGCCCTTGCATCAGCCTCGGTAGCCGCTGTTCCTTGCCGGTGGTCCCCATCACCCCGCTGCACCACCTCTGCTTGCTGTCGCCGCTATCCTTGCTAGCTTCGCGTCCGTGCCGCTCCTGCTGGACTTGGCTACGGACTGCTCCTCTCCTCAACTCGAGTCGGCACCGAACCCAAATCCACAACCACTGAACCAGGAAACACCAAGGACATCTTCGGGGTTTTCGTCAAGTCCTGTTCCGATTAACGTACACGCAACACCGACGTCCATGAGCACCTCCTGCTAGCCGTCCACATCGACCACATCAAGTCGGCAAGTCCGAAGACCCCAAAGTACCCCGACGTCGATGACCCTCAAGTTCGTCTAGGTGGTGATGCGCCAAGTATCTTTACCGCCATCTTCGGAATCGCCAAGAACGCCAAGACCCCTTTGTGGATTTCGACAAGTACGAACACTGTCGCCGAAGACCCCGTGGACGTCAAGTTCCTCGCCGTGACCCCAAACATCTATGGAAACTTGTGCGACTAAGAAAGTGAATGACTAACGTCACCAAGATCTCTAGTACCACTACCATCGCCGAGGATCGATAGTACCACTACTTCCACTACCGTCGCCACAAGAAGGACAACTTCCCACAACGACCCGTGAACAACTACTTCCATGACGATCGTGTACCACTACCGTCGTGAGAACGCCTACTTCCTTTACTGAACTCGAACCACTCCGTAAATGCACCTTTGGAAGGTATAACCGCCGGAACGATGCCCGCGGATCGTATGCATGTGATGTATTGTATGAGATGCCCATGTTTGCACCATGGTCGAATCGCTGCTTACTTGGCCCTCCTTGTTTGCCGCTAACCCATGGGAACCCGGTTACCGGGGTCACCCCACCATCTTGCATGACACGCTCACGTCACATTTCCTTTTGCACCGGTATCTCCATGAGCTACCGAAACCGATATGTTGCCGTGGCATCATTTTCGGATTCATTGCCGTGGCACCCCTTTCATTTCCGCCACGATGACAAATGCTTCATAACATGCCCTTATCAACATTTTCATAAAATTGCGTAAAACTTGCAGATGTCATCCGCATCATGTTAATAACATTTAAATGTTTAAAATTGTTGTTGCATTAAATTGCTAATGCACATGAGGATATACCGGAATTGTTGTTTGATGTTTCCGGCTCATTTAAAAATTCCTAACTGTGTATTTTACTTATGTTTCACCTCTTGCCATGTTAACAACATCTAATATTGTTGAGTACATAACCGAGAGGGAACTAAATAAGTCATGTGGTGTTTCGTCAATATGCAACTCGTTGCATATTGAGCTCCACTTAATTTGTAGTATTGTTTGTGCACTTTGCCATGCCATACCTCATTAAACCGGACATGCATCATACTTGGTTGTGCATCATGCCATGTTTATGTGATGGTTGTTTACTATGTTGCTTGCTTCTTTCCGGGTTGCTTCTCTCGTTAGCTTCGGTTCCGTTCCGGAGTTGTGAGGATGCGTTCGACTACGTCCGTTTGCCTTCTTCTTGGACCCGTTCTTCTTCCTTGCGGGATCTCAGGCAAGATGACCATGTCCTCGAAATCGCTTCTATCTTTGCTTGCTAGATGTTCGCTCTATTTCTATGCCATGTGTGATGCCCCCGATTCAATCGTACACTAATCATACACGCAAACGTGTACGATCAAGATCAGGGACTCATGGGAAGATTGTTGGGGAACGTAGCATAAATTCAAAATTTTCCTACGTGTCACCAAGATATATCTATGGAGTCATCTAGTAACAAGGGAGGAGTGGATCTACATACCCTTGTAGATCGCGCGCGGAAGCGTTCAAGAGAACGGGGTTGATGGAGTCGTACTCGTCGTGATCCAAATCACCGATGATCCTAGCGCCGAACGGACGGCACCTCCGCGTTCAACACACGTACGGAGCAGCGACGTCTCCTCCTTCTTGATCCAGCAAGGGGGGAGGAGAGGTTGATGGAGATCCAGCAGCACGACGGTATGGTGGTGGAAGTAGCGGGATTCCAACAGGGCTTCGCCAAGCGCTGCGGGAGGAGGGAGATGTGTCATGGGAGGGAGAGGGAGGCGCCAGGGCTTAGGTTGTTGCTGCCCTCCCTTCCCCCACTATATATAGGGCCAAGGGAGAGGGGGGGCTCAGCCTTGGCCCTTCCTCCAAGGAAGGGTGCGGCCAGGGAGGAGTCCCTCCTCCCCAAGGCACCTCGGAGGTGCCTTCCCCCTTTAGGACTCTTCCTTTTCCTCTTCTCTTGGCGCATGGGCCTCTTGGGGCTGGTGCCCTTGGCCCATATAGGCCAAGGCGCACCCCCTACAGCCCATGTGGCCCCCCGGGGCAGGTGGCCCCACTCGGTGGACCCCCGGGACCCTTCCGGTGGTCCCGGTACAATACCGGTGACCTCGAAACTTGTCCCGATGGCTGAAATAGCACTTCCTATATATAATTCTTTACCTCCGGACCATTCCGGAACTCCTTGTGACGTCCAGGATCTCATCCGGGACTCCAAACAACTTTCGGGTTACCGCATACTAATATCTCTATAACCCTAGCGTCACCGAACCTTAAGTGTGTAGACCCTACGGGTTCGGGAGACATGCAGACATGACCGAGATGACTCTCCGGTCAATAACCAACAGCGGGATCTGGATACCCATGTTGGCTCCCACATGTTCCACGATGATCTCATCGGATGAACCACGATGTCAAGGACTTAATCAATCCCGTATACAATTCCCTTTGTCTAGCGGTACGATACTTGCCCGAGATTCGATCATCGGTATCCCGATACCTTGTTCAATCTCGTTACCGGCAAGTCTCTTTACTCGTTTTGTAACACATCATCCCGTGATCAACTCCTTGATCACATTGTGCACATTATGATGATGTCCTACCGAGTGGGCCCAGATATACCTCTCCGTCACACGGAGTGACAAATCCCAGTCTCGATTCGTGCCAACCCAACAAACACTTTCGGAGATACCTGTAGTGTACCTTTATAGCCACCCAGTTACGTTGTCACATTTGGCACACCCAAAGTATTCCTACGGTATCCGGGAGTTGCACAATCTCATGGTCTAAGGAAATGATACTTGACATTAGAAAAGCTTTAGCATACGAACTACATGATCTTTGTGCTAGGCTTAGGATTGGGTCTTGTCCAACACATCATTCTCCTAATGATGTGATCCCGTTATCAATGACATCCAATGTCCACGGTTAGAAAACCGTAACCATCTATTGATCAACGAGCTAGTCAACTAGAGGCTTACTAGGGACATGGTGTTGTCTATGTATCCACACATGTATCTGAGTTTCCTATCAATACAATTATAGCATGGATAATAAACGATTATCATGAACAAGGAAATATAATAATAATCAATTTATTATTGCCTCTAGGGCATATTTCCAACAGTCTCCCACTTGCACTAGAGTCAATAATCTAGTTCACATCGATATGTGATTAACACTCAAGGTCACATCCCCATGTGACTAACACCCAAAGAGTTTACTAGAGTCAATAATCTAGTTCACATTTACCATGTGATTAACACTCGATGAGTTCTGGGTTTGATCATGTTATGCTTGTGAGAGATGTTATAGTCAACGGGTCTGAATTTTTCAGATCCGTGTGTACTTCGCAAATCTCTATGTCATCTTGCAGATGCAGCTACTACGCTATATTTGGAGCCATTTCAAATAACTGTTCTACTTGGAGCTATTCTAAATTGTTGCTCCATTATACGTATCCGGTATCTCTAATCAGAGCTATCCAGATAGGTGTTAAGCTTGCATCGGCGTAACCCTTTACGACGAACTCTTTTACCACCTCCATAATCGAGAAAATTCCTTAGTCCACTAGTTACTAAGGATAACTTTGACCGCTGTTTGTGATCCATTCTTGGATCACTCTTGTACCCCTTGACTAACTCATGGCAAGGCACACTTCAGGTGCGGTACACAGCATAGCATACTGTAGAGAGCCAATGATAAAAGCATAGGGGACGACCTTCGTCCTTCCTCTTTCTTCTGCCGTGGTCGAGCTTTAAGTCTTAACTTCATACCTTACAACTCAAGCAAGAACTCCTTCTTTGACTGATCCATCTTGAACACCTTCAAGATCATGTCAAGGTATGTGCTCATTTGAAAGTACCATTAAGCATTTTGATCTATCCTTATAGATCTTGATGTTCAATGTTCAAGTAGCTTAATCTAGGATTTCCATTGAAAAACACTTTCCAAATAACCCTATATGCTTTCCAGAAATTCTACGTCATTCTGATCAACAATATGTCAACAACATATACTCATCAGAAATTCTATAGTGCTCCCACTCACTTCTTTGGAAATACAAGTTTCTCATAAACTTTGTATACACCAATATCTTTGATCATCTCATCAAAGCATACATTCCAACTCCGAGATGCTTACTCCAGTCCTTAGAAGGATAGCTGGAGCTTTGCTTACTTATTAGCATCTTTCAGGATTGACAAAACCTTCCGGTTGTATCACATACAACCTTTCCTCAAGAAAATCGTCGAGGAAACAATGTTTTGACATCCTATCTGCAAGATTTCATAAATAATGCAGTAATTGCTAATATAATTCCAACAGACTCTTAGCATCGCTATGGGTGAGAAAGTCTCATCGTAGTCAACTCCTTGAACTTGTCGGGAAACATCTTAACGACAAGTCGAGCTTTCTTAATGGTGATACTTGCCATCATTGTCCGTCTTCCTTTTAAAATCCATCTGTACTCAACAGCCTTACGACCATCAAGTAGTTCTTCCAAAGTCTACACTTTGTTTTCATACATGGATCCTACCTCGGATTTTATGGCCTCGAGCCATTTGTCGGAATCCGTGCCCACCATCACTTCTCCATGGCTCGTAGGTTCATTGTTGTCTAGCAACATGACTTCCAAGACAGGATTACGTACCACTCTGAAGTAGTACGCATCCTTGTCATCCTACGATGTTTGGTAGTGACTTGATCTGAAGTTTCATGATCACTATCATAAGCTTCCACTTCAATTGGTGTAGGTGCCACAGGAACAACTTCCTGTGCCCTGCTACACACTAGTTGAAGTGAAGGTTCAATAACCTCATCAAGTCTCCACCATCCTCCCACTCAATTCTTTCGAGAGAACCTTTTCCTCGAGAAAGGACATGATTCAAGAAACAATCTCTTATTGCTTTCGGATCTGAGACAGGAGGTATACCCAACAGTTTTGGGTGTCCTATGAAGATGCATTTATCCGCTTTGGGTTCAAGCTTATCAGCCTGAAACTTTTTCACATAAGCGTTGCAGCCCCAAACTTTTTAAGAAATGACAGCTTAGGTTTCTCTAAACCATAGTTCATACAGTGTCATCTCATCAGAATTACGTGGTGCCCTATTTAAAGTGAATGTGGTTGTCTCTAATGCCTAACCCATAAACTATCATGGTAATTCGATAAGAGACATCATGGTATGCATCATATCCAATAGGGTGCAATTATGATGTTCGGACACACCATCACACTATGGTGTTCCAGGCTGTATCAGTTGTGAAACAATTTCCACAATGTCATAATTCTGTGCCAAACTCGTAATTCAGATATTCATCTCTATGATCATATCATAGATCTTCTATCCTCTTGTCACGACGATCTTTCAACTTCACACTGAAATTACTTGAACCTTTCAATAATTCAGACTCGTGATTCATCAAGTAAATATACTCAACATCTACTCAAATCATCTGTGAAGTAAGAACATAACGATATCCACTACATGCATCAGCACTCATTGGACTGCACACATCAAAATGTATTCCTTCCAACAAGTTGCTTTGTAGTTCCATTTTACTGAAAACGAGGCTTTCAGTCATCTTGCCCATGTGGTATGATTTGCATGTCTCAAGTGATTCAAAACCAAGTGAGTCCAAACGATCCATTTGCATGGAGTTTCTTCATGCATATATACCAATAGACATGGTTCGCATGTCTCAAACTTTTCAAAAATGAGTGAGTCCAAAGATCCATCAACATGGAGCTTCTTCATGCGTTTTGTACCGATATGACTTACGTGGTAGTGCCACAAGTAGGTGGTACTATCATTACTATCTTATATCTTTTGGCATGAACATGTGTATCACTACGATCGAGATTCAATAAACCATTCATTTTAGGTGCAAGACCATTGAAGGTATTATTCAAATAAACAGAGTAACCATTATTCTCCTTAAATGAATAACCGTATTGCGATAGACATAATCCAATCACGTCTATGCTCAACGCAAACACCAAATAACAATTATTTAGGTTTAACACCAATCTTGATGGTAGAGGGAGCGTGCGATGCTTGATCATATCAACATTGGAAACACTTTCAACACATATCGTCAGCTCACCTTTAGCTAGTCTCCGTTTATTCCGTAGCTTTTATTTCGAGTTACTAACACTTAGCAACCGAACCGGTATCTAATACCCTGGTGCTACTAGGAGTACTAGCAAAGTACACATCAACACAATGTATATCCAATATACTTCTATCGACCTTGCCAGCCTTCTAATCTACCAAGTATCTAGGGTAATTCTGCTCCAGTGGCTGTTCCCCTTATTATAGAAGCACTTAGTCTCGGGTTTGGGTTCAACCTTGGGTTTCTTCACTAGAGCAGCAGCTGAATTGCCGTTTCATGAAGTATCCCTTCTTGCCCTTGCCCTTCTTGAAACTAGTGGTTTCATCAACCATCAACAATTGATGCTCCTTCTTGATTTCTACTTTTGCGGTGTCAAACATCGTGAATATCTCAAGGATCATCATATATGTCCTCGATATGTTATAGTTCATCACGAAGCTCTAGCAGCTTGGTGGTAATGACTTCGGAGAAACATCACTATCTCATCTGGAAGATCAACTCCCACTCGATTCAAATGATTGTTGTACTCAGACAATCTGAGCACAAGCTCAACAATTGAGCTTTTCTCCTTAGTTTGTAGGCTAAGAAAATCGTCGGAGGTCTTATACCTCTTGACGTGGGTACGAGCCTGAAATCCCAATTTCAGCCCTCGAAACATCTCATATGTTTCGCGACGTTTCAAGACGTCTTCGGTGCCTCAACTCTAAACCGTTTAACTGAACTATCACATAGTTATCAAATGCGTATGTCAGATGTTCGCAACATCCACAGACGACGTTCGAGGTTCAGCACACTGAGCGGTGCATTAAGGACATAAGCCTTTTATGAAGCAATGAGGACAATCCTCAGTTTACGGACCTAGTCCGCATAATTGCTACTATCAACTTTCAACTAAATTTTCTCTAGGAACATATCTAAACAGTAGAACTGAAGCGTGTGCTACGACATGATTTGCGAAGACCTTTCGACTATGTTCAGGATAATTAAGTTCATCTTATGAACTCCCACTCAGATAGACATCCCTCTAGTCATCTAAGTGATTACATGATCCGAGTCAACTAGGCCGTGTCCGATCATCACGTGAGACGGACTAGTCAACGTCGGTGAACATCTTCATGTTGATCGTATCTTCTATACGACTCATGCTCGACCTTTCAGTCTTCTGTGTTCCGAGGCCATGTCTGTACACATGCTAGGCTCGTCAAGTCAACCTAAGTGTTTCGCGTGTGTAAATCTGTCTTACACCCATTGTATGTGAATGTTAGAATCAAACACCCACGTGGTGCTTTGAAACAACGAACTGTCGCAACGGTGCACAGTTAGGGGGAACACTTTCTTGAAATTTTAAAGAGGGATCATCTTATTTACTACCGTCGTTCTAAGCAAATAAGATGTATAAACATGATAAACATCACATGCAATCAAATAGTGACATGATATGGCCAATATCATATTGCTCCTTTTGATCTCCATCTTCGGGGCTCCATGATCATCATGGTCACCGGCATGACACCATGATCTCCATCATCATGATCTCCATCATCGTGTCTTCATGAAGTTGTCTCGTCAACTATTACTTCTACTACTACAGCTAACGGTTAGCAATAAAGTAAAGTAATTACATGACGTTTATGTTGACACGCAGGTCATAAATAAATAAAGACAACTCCTATGGCTCCTGCCGGTTGTCATACTCATCGACATGCAAGTCGTGATTCCTATTACAAGAACATGATCAATCTCATACATCACATATATCATTCATCACATCCTTTTGGCCATATCACATCACATAGCATACCCTGCAAAAACAAGTTAGACGTCCTCTAATTGTTGTTTGCATGTTTTACGTGGCTGCTATGGGTTTCTAGCAAGAACGTTTCTTACCTACGCAAAGACCACAACGTGATATGCCAATTGCTATTTACCCTTCATACCCTTGTAGATCGCGCGCGGAAGCGTTCAAGAGAACGGGGTTGATGGAGTCGTACTCGTCGTGATCCAAATCACCGATGATCCTAGCGCCGAACGGACGGCACCTCCGCGTTCAACACACGTACGGAGCAGCAACGTCTCCTCCTTCTTGATCCAGCAAGGGGGGAGGAGAGGTTGATGGAGATCTAGCAGCACGACGGTGTGGTGGTGGAAGTAGCAGGATTCCAACAGGGCTTCGCCAAGCGCTGCGGGAGGAGGGAGATGTGTCATGGGAGGGAGAGGGAGGCGCCAGGGCTTAGGTTGTTGCTGCCCTCCCTTCCCCCACTATATATAGGGCCAAGGGAGAGGGGGGGCGCAGCCTTGGCCCTTCCTCCAAGGAAGGGTGCGGCCAGGGAGGAGTCCCTCCTCCCCAAGGCACCTCGGAGGTGCCTTCCCCCTTTAGGACTCTTCCTTTTCCTCTTCTCTTGGCGCATGGGCCTCTTGGGACTGGTGCCCTTGGCCCATATAGGCCAAGGCGCACCCCTTACAGCCCATGTGCCCCCCAGGGCAGGTGGCCCCACCCGGTGGACCCCCGGGACCCTTCCGGTGGTCCCGGTACAATACCGGTGACCCCGAAACTTGTCCCGATGGCCGAAATAGCACTTCCTATATATAATTCTTTACCTCTGGATCATTCCGGAACTCCTCGTGACGTCCGGGATCTCATCCGGGACTCCTAACAACTTTCGGGTTACCGCATACTAATATCTCTATAACCCTAGCGTCACCGAACCTTAAGTGTGTAGACCCTACGGGTTCGGGAGACATGCAGACATGACCGAGATGACTCTCCGGTCAATAACCAACAGCGGGATCTGGATACCCATGTTGGCTCCCACATGTTCCATGATGATCTCATCGGATGAACCACGATGTCAAGGACTTAATCAATCCCGTATACAATTCCCTTTGTCTAGCGGTACGATACTTGCCCGAGATTCGATCGTCGGTATCCCGATACCTTGTTCAATCTCGTTACCGGCAAGTCTCTTTACTCGTTCCGTAACACATCATCCCGTGATCAACTCCTTGATCACATTGTGCACATTATGATGATGTCCTACCGAGTGGGCCCAGAGATACCTCTCTGTCACACGGAGTGACAAATCCCAGTCTCGGTTCATGCCAACCCAACAGACACTTCCGGAGATACCTGTAGTGTACCTTTATAGCCAACCAGTTACGTTGTGACGTTTGGCACAACCAAAGTATTCCTACGGTATCCGGGAGTTGCACAATCTCATGGTCTAAGGAAATGATACTTGACATTAGAAAAGCTTTAGCATACGAACTACACGATCTTTGTGCTAGGCTTAGGATTGGGTCTTGTCCATCACATCATTCTCCTAATGATGTGATCCCGTTATCAACGACATCCAATGTCCATGGTTAGAAAACCGTAACCATCTATTGATCAACGAGCTAGTCAACTAGAGGCTTACTAGGGACATGGTGTTGTCTATGTATCCACACATGTATCTGAGTTTCCTATCAATACAATTATAGCATGGATAATAAACGATTATCATGAACAAGGAAATATAATAATAATCAATTTATTATTGCCTCTAGGGCATATTTCCAACAAAGATATCACAACACAACTCTACAAATAAAATAAGTCATACAAGCATCATATTACAAACCAGGGGCCTCGAAGGCTCGAATACAAGAGCTCGATCATAGACGAGTCAGCGAAAGCAACAATATCTGAGTACAGACATAAGTTAAACAAGTTTGCCTTAAGAAGGCTAGCACAAACTGGGATACAGATCGAAAGAGGCGCAGGCCTCCTGCCTGGGATCCTCCTAAACTACTCCTGGTCGTCGTCAGCGGGCTGCACGTAGTAGTAGGCACCTCCCGAGTAGTAGTAGTCGTCATCGACGGTGGCGTCTCGCTCCTGGGCTCCAACGTCTCATCGCAGCAATCGGGTATAGAGAGGAGGAAAAGAGGGAGCAAAGCAACCGTGAGTACTCATCCAAAGTACTCGCAAGCAAGGAGCTACACTACATATGTATGCATTGGTATCAAATGGAATAAGGGTATCATATGTGGACTGAACTTCAGAATGCCAGAATAAGAGGGGGATAGCTAGTCCTATCAAAGACTACGCTTCTGGTAACCTCCATCTTGCAGTAGGAGAAGAGAGTAGATGGTAAGTTCACCAAGTAGCATCGCATAGCATAAACCTAACCGATGATCCTCCCCTCGTCGCCCTGTGAGAGAGCGACCACCGGTTGTATCTGGCACTTGGAAGGGTGTGTTTTATTAAGTATCCGGTTCTAGTTGTCATAAGGTCAAGGTACAACTCCAAGTCATCCTGTTACCTAAGATCATGGCTATTCGAATAGATTGACTTCCTTGCAGGGGTGCACCACATAACCCAACACGCTCGATCCCATTTGGCCGGACACACTTTCCTGGGTCATGCCCGGCCTCGGAAGATCAACACGTCGTAGCCCTACCTAGGCACAACAGAGAGGTCAGCACGCCGGTCTAAATCCTATGGCGCAGGGGTCTGGGCCCATCGCCCTTTGCACACCTGCACGTTGCGAACGCGGCCGGAAGCAGACCTAGCCTAGCAGGCGTTCTAGTCCAATCCGGCGCGCGCCGCTCAGTCGCTGATGTCATGAAGGCTTTGGCTGATACCACGATGTCGAGTGCCCATAATTGTCCCCGCGTAGATAGTTAGTGCGTATAGGCCAGCAGCCAGACTCAGATCAAATACCAAGATCTCGTTAAACGTATTATTTTAAGTATCCACGGACGCCGACCAGGGCCAGGACCACCTCTCTCCTAGGTGGTCTCAACCTGCCCTGTCGCTCCGCCACAAAGTAATAGTCGGGGGCCGTCAGGAACCTAGGCCCACCTCTACCAGGATGGAGCCACCTGTCCTTTCAGCCCCCTCATCAGAATCACTTGCGGGTACTCAACGAGCTGACCCGACTTTAGTCACCACATGTGTCATGTATATAAAGTATATAGTATATACCCGTGATCACCTCCCAAAGTGATCACGGCCCGATAGTATAGCATGGCAGACGGACAAGAATGTAGGGCCACTGATGATAAACTAGCATCCTATACTAAGCATGTAGGATTGCAGGTAAGGTATCAACAGTTGTAGCAACAATGACAGGCTAGGCATCAGGATAGGATTAACGGAAAGCAGTAACATGCTACACTACTCTAATGCAAGCAGTAGAGAGAAGAATAGGCGATATCTGGTGATCAAAGGGGGGGCTTGCCTGGTTGCTCTGGCAAGAGAGTGGGATCGTCAACACCGTAGTCGTACTGGGTAGCAGCGGCGTCGGTCTCGGTGTCTAGCGAGAGAAGAGGGGGAAGAAACAATAAATATTAAGCAGACAGATGCATAGAGATGCATGACATGACAAGTATCGGTGCTAGGGGTGCCCTAACGCGGTACGAGGTGGTACCGATGAAGGGGGAAAACATCCGGGAAATTATCCCCGGTGTTTCGCGTTTTCGGACAGATGAACCGGAGGGGGAAAGTTGCGTGTTCGCTATGCTAGGGATGCGTGATGGACGAACGGGCTGCATATTCGGGTTCGTCTCGTCGTTCTGAGCAACTTTCATGTACAAAGTTTTTTCATTCGAGCTACAGTTTATTTTAAATTAACTTTAAAAGATTTAAATCATTTTTAGGATTTATTTAATTATTTAAATCAATATTATCCAGAAAGTGTTTGCTGACATCATCATGACGTCAGCAGTTGACCTGGTCAACCTGACATGTGGGTCCCACCTGTCATAGACTTTTTAGTTAATTAACAGTGGTTAATTAGGTTAATTAGGTTAATTAATCATGATTAGTTAATTTAATCAGAATTAATTAAGTTAATTATTTAGTTAATTATTATTATTATTTATTATTATTATTTATTATTCCTTTTTTTGTTCTAGGGCAGGGGCCCCACTGGCGGTGACTTGGGGTACACAGTCAACATGTTGACCTGAGTCAACGCGGTCAAACAGGCCCCTGGGGCCTACCGGGCAGTGACCCAGGAGGGTGGCCCTGGGCCAGGCCAGGTCAGCATGGCCGGCTCTCGCAGTCGGCGACCAAATACATGGCGCTGACCCGCCGGAGTTCACCGGAAAACGTGCACAGGGCATGGATCTGTGCGCGCTTGGGCTCGTTCGAACGAGCGTGAAGAGGCGCATCCAGTGGTGTGAGCGGTTCGTCCTGATGTGGCCGGAGATGTCGTCGACGTCGAGCTGAGCGGCGGTCGCGTGCAGGCGAAAGAGTAACCGAAGCTAGGGGCACTAGGGGCTGCGGGCGTGCGTGTGTTGGACTCCTGGCAACTCCAGGAGCACGTCTGTGGGCTCGAACGCAAGCGGCGTAGCGGCGTGTGCGACGGCGAAGTTAACGGCGGCGGTGAGCTCGGCCATGGCGGGAGCAGCAGCACGGGGAAAAGGGGAGGAGAGGGGAAGCTCACGGGGGGCGCAGGGAAAAGGCAACGGGCTCGGGGTCGGCCGGTGAGGAGGAGACCGTGGATGGGGCGGCGTCGGCGAGCAGAGGTGACGCAAGGTGGATGACGGCTCGATCCAGCTGGCTTGGGGATCTCCAGCTCGAACGCGTGGTCGGGGAGGAAGTAGAAGTCGTCGGCGGTCCTTCTGGCGCTGTCCTAGGTGACAAGGAGGCGACTAGCCACGGTGGTGGTGCGACGATGGCAGCGAGCGCGTCGGAAGAGGGAGAAGTTGCCCCCCGATCCAGATCGGGGGAAGAGGAGGCGAACATGGGGGGGAGTGGGGCGACGGGATAGGGGGCTGGCAATGTGGGGCGATGGCTCGGGGCAGTTGCCCGATCTAGATGGGGAGGAGAAGGGGATCGCGGAGAAGTGGGGGGTAGTGGCCGCTAGGTTCGGGGACAGGGGATAAGGGAGTGAGGGAGGGCGGCCTGGGCCGGTTTGGGCCTGCCCTCCAGCTGGGCCAATGGGCCAAGGCCCTTGGGAGCCAGGGGGTTTCTTTTCTTTTGTTTTTTTACTTTTTATTTATTTTTCTTTTCTGTTTTATCTCTTACAGTTTTACAAAAAGTGAAACCCTACCTAAAATAGAGTTACAATTATAACTACTACCACAAAAGGTTTTATCCCTGAACAAAATAGTATAGTATTTTATAAAATCCAAAATGCATTTGTTTAATTGTTTTACCTACTATTTTAGTTACTTAAGTGCATTTAAACCTTTTATAAAAATGTGGTTTTCTTCACAACAATTACCTATGTAATATTTGGCACTTACCGAACATTTTTATTTTAATGTTTGAAAACTTATATTATTTACCAAACTTTGAATTTGAATTTTGGACCGGTTTTGATCTAGCGCGAGATTAGCAACAGTAACTGAGGTGACATGGCATCATTAGCGGAGATTCACTGTAGCTTAATTATCCGGGCATCACACCATGCTACCTACCACTTGCTTATCATGCCTCCCATATTGCCATGTCAAGCCTCTAACCCACCTTTCCTAGCAAACCGTTGTTTGGCTATGTTACCGCTTTGCTCAGCTCCTCTTATAGCGTTGCTAGTTGCAGGTGAAGATGAAGTTTGTTCCATGTTGGAACATGGATATGTTGGGATATCACAATATATCTTATTTAATTAATGCATCCATATACTTGGTAAAGGGTGGAAGGCTCGGCCTTATGCCTGGTGTTTTGTTTCACTCTTGCCGCCCTAGTTTCCGTCATACCGGTGTTATGTTCCTTGATTTTGCGTTCCTTACGCGGTTGGGTGTTATAGGAACCCCTTGATAGTTCGCTTTGAATAAAACTCCTCCAGCAAGGCCCAACCTTGGTTTTAACATTTGCCACCTAAGCCTTTTCTCTTGGGTTCTGCAGACTCAAGGGTCATCTTTATTTTAACCCCCGGGCCAGTGCTCCTCTGAGTGTTGGTCCAAAACAGAGCCACTTGCGGTGCCGCCCTAGGCAACTTGGGGTATCGTTGGTTGTCGTACATAGTGTTCATCCGGTGTGCCCTAAGAACGAGATACGTGCGACTCCTATCGGGATTTGTTGGCACATCAGGCGGCTTTGCTGCTCTTGTTTTACCATTGTCAAAATGTCTTGTAACCGGGGTTCCGAGATTGATCGGGTCTTCCTGGGAGAAGGAATATCCTTCGTTGAACGTGAGAGCTTGTGATGGGCTAAGTTGGGACACCCCTGCAGGGTATAAACTTTCGAGAGCCGTGCCCGTGGTTATGTGGAAGATGGGAATTTGTTAATATCCAGTTGTAGAGAACTTGACACTTGACCTAATTAAAATGCATCAACCGCGTGTGTAGCCGTGATGGTCTCTTCTCGGCGGAGTCCGAGAAGTGAACACGGTTCTTGTGTTATGGTTGTGCGTAAGTAGTTCAAGGATCACTTCTTGATCACTTCTAGCTTCACGACCGTTGAGTTGCTTCTCTTCTGGCTCTTATTTGCGTATGTTAGCCACCATATTTGCTTAGTGCTTGCTGCAGCTCCACCTCTTTACCCTATCCTACCCATAAGCTTAAATAGTCTTGATCTCGCGGGTATGAGATTGCTGAGTCCTCGTGACTCACAGATACTTCAAAACAGTTGCAGGTGTTGATGATACCACTGCAGGTGATGCAACCAAGCTCAAGTGGGAGCTCGATGAAGATCTTGATCGTTATTGTGTTTCATTTCCTGTTGATCAGTAGTGGAGCCCAGTTGGGACGATCGGGGATCTAGCATTTGGGGTTATCTTCTTTTATTTTGGTTCCGTAGTCGGACCTTGATTGTATTCTGGATGATGTATGTTTATCTTGTATTTGTGTGAAGTGGCGATTGTAAGCCAACTCTTTATCCCTTTCTTATTCAGTACATGGGATTGTGTGAAGATTACCCCTCTTGCGACAAACCTACCATGCGGCTATGCCTCTAAGTCGTGCCCCGACACGTGGGAGATATAGCCACATTATGGGTGTTACATCGCCATCCGCGTCCGCCATCTCTTTGGAAAAGGCCGCCATGAGCTGGGCGTGGGTGGACACGATCTGGGCTTGGACGGGCTCCGTCGTCGCAAGGTATGCGGTGGAGGAACGGACGGCTACTCGAACGCTCTCAGCGATTGCCAGCTCTTCGGCCGTGGGATGCCGACTGTTGTCGGAGAAGCTTCGTTCGATTTGTGCGGTGACCGCCAGGAGCTGGGCGTGGGCGGCCTCGACATGGTCGTGGGCGGCTTCCATCAGGGCTAAGGCCGCCACTGCGGAACGGACAACTGTTGTGCCGCTCTCGCCAGTTGTTATCCCCGAGCCAGATGTTGCTGCTGCCACCTGAGAAGCAACAGCGACCGTTCGGGCTGCCATGGCCGCTCGGTCGCAGATTGCGGCCGCGCTTATGCACCTTGTTAGCACGCGCATGGCGGTTGTGGCCGCGCTCTCGCTGGAGTGGGCCACCAAAGTTGCCCTCACGACGTGGGTCCACGTGCCCATCTTTCACCGGCGAGGGTTGAACAGTGAAATGATATTTGGGGAGCGAGCTAGTGTGCTTGAGACGCCGGCTATGGACTGTAGCCGACGCACCTTCTCACGTAAGCCATAGGCGTACTATACAGCGACGGTGCTCCGGGATATTTTGTGCTGCATCTCACACGGTTGGTGATAATAAATTGTGTGTGATCTACTTGATTTTTCATCTTGATTTGAATTACATAATGGGGTCACAGCGGCAATGGACGGTGTTTGAATTGCTAGACCTTTTATCTGGAGTGAACATGCAACTATATGTGTGTCGTAAAAGAATTGGAATTGTTCAGGGTTCGTTTGAATATTTTATACATTAAATTGGTTTTCTATCCATTTCAGGTGCACAATTCAAAATTAAACTACATGCACATGCTCCGGTGCACCAACATGGGTTGTGAAATCATATATGTGTCCATGGGTTTATGCTTATTTCCCATGCAAAATACGGGGATAAAATTCAAACACCGCGGCACCGTGGCTCTCCAGCAAATGTCGACGTACTTGCTTTTGTAATTCTAGTAAATCCAAAATTCGTCCAAAATTCATGAAACTTGGCATGCTATCATGGAGCGGTATCAAAATGCCATGGTAAAATTTTTGTCTCATTTGGGACAGATTTGGCTATATGCTTCTCATAAACCAGAGCTTCTCACACAATAAGTGTGATGGTTTCGGTAGGGAACATTTCACCTTTCTGGACGAAACGATATTAAATTTTTTTCCTAGTGTCAACATAGAACAACAAGAGTGTTGTGTCAATTTTTGGGATTTTCGGGGTTCGCTTGGACATTTTTATACATTAACTGAGTTTTCTGTGCATTCATGTGCATAATTCAAATTTGAACTAAAGGCACATGCTCTAATGCATATAAATTAGTTGAAAAAGTAAATTTGTGTCCTTGGTTGCCTGCTTAGGTCTCATTTAAGAAATGAGAATGAATGTCAAACACCCTGCAACCGTCACTCGGCTGCAAACATTGAGATACCTTGTTTTAAATTTTAGTAAATCCAAAACTCGTCTGAAATTTGGCATGCTGTCATGGAATGACACCTGACATGCTATGGTATTTTTCGTGTCCATTTTAAGAGAAGACGCACTCCAATAATGACATCCAACAAAGGCATTTTGAAAAAATAGCTGTCACTTTAATATCTCAAACGTTTGTATAATTCAAACCATGTGCGTTCTATTAACCATTCACATGACGCCACGTGTCTTGGTTTTAATGGTTGTAGGAGGTGCCGTGCGGACAGCTGCTTGACCTTGACTGAATGGGAGGCGTGCGAGCGCAGTCCGCTGCGCAGGCTAGCCGAGAGGAGTGCAAGCTGTCCTCGAATGCACAGGCTCACCGGGAAGCGTGCGAGTTGTACGCTGTGCGGGCTTACTGGGAAGCGAGCCCTTTGACTTCCATGGTCACCCGCCTTACTCTTCGTGTGCGCGCCCCCCAGCGGCATGGGACGCCGCCGTCGAACGCTACCTCTCAGCGCCGCCAGCTGCCGTCCTCCCGCCCCCCGCCCGTCGACCCCGGGACGACATGATGCAAAGTGAGAGCAGGATTTGTGCATTTCTTCAACGAAAACGGTTTTTTTGGATGACTCGTGTGCAACCACTTACAAACAATTTGGTGTGATTTGCATCTGTCATATTGGGTATGTTACCATTTGTCAAACTGAAAAAATTGACATTTGTTGATCTAGTAACATTGCCATTTGTCAACCTTATAACACTGCGATTTGTCAAAATATGAAGCTAAAAATCACTAGCAGTATCTAATTTTTGCAACAAAATTCAGTAATTAAGCATATATTTCATTCATAGATTAAGCGGTCGTTCTTAATTTATACAAACAGTTCAACTAGACAGCTGAACCGACCAAACTTTTCCCCAATTGTTGCCAACCACATACTGAAATAGCTAGTTCAACTATATATACTAGCTAATTTTAAGTACGTTGTACAGTTTCACCAAATCTATAGTCAGATGAACCGAACAAAATAGCCCCTAAATACTACTACTACGGAGGGGCGTTGTACTACTTCTGGCTGACTCTCCTCTGCCGAGCGCCCTCAGTAAGAGGTGGAGGAGGAGGAGCCTACCGACGATCTAGGCAATCATAATACGGTGCCTGCCGCTGTTGCAGCTTCAGCGGCGCTCACCTTGAACGCCCTCTGCCGCTCCAGACGACCCCTCTCGAAGCGGTGGTTCTTCTCGCAGATCTCCTGATTCCTCGGCTCTGAGGCGGCGTGTGCTGCGGCCATGGCGGCGGTAAGGCTCTTTGCGTGCTCGACGAGGCGCTCCTCCTCCTCCCGCAGGAACTCGGCGTAGCGCGCAAGGTCGCTGACGCACATGCGGGCATCCACCTCCGTCTCCCGCCTTCGGGCGGCGGTAGCGGAGCGGGTGATGACCTCGGCGGTCGATGGTGGGCTGGTGGCCATGGCCGCCGACGACGGGATGGCGGCCACGACCACCACCTCCCGCCTTCGGGCCACGATGGTGGAGCGGGTGATGGCCACGGTGGCCGGCAGTGGGGTGGCGGCCACGACGACCACCTCCCGCCTTTGGGCCGCAGCGGCGGAGCGGGCGATGGCCCTGGATTTCGACGGTGGTGTGGCGGCAACAGTTGCCGACAGGCACCGGCGGCGGAGCGTGTGGTGGGTATTCCGCGCACACCCAACAGGGACGTCACACGCACTACACTACGCCGGGGACTATGCCGCCGCCGCTGTGTAGCCTCCCAGCTGGAGCTGTCCTCTGATGACGGCGAAGTGGCTGAGCGACGACGATGGACCGGTGCCATTGGCGATTGTGGGAGAAGCAGACGAGATAAGCTACAGGAAGGGAGCGGAAAATGCGACGCAGGACTTGCCGGTCGTGAGGGTTTTTATAGCAGGCCGGTAAGCATTGGGATTTTGAAGGATTTCATCGAGTTGGGCAGGAAGCTTGCGCGGGAACCTGCGAGGTTGCGTGGGAATAGGCTCACCGACGATTCATTGGCGTCACCGTTTGGCCAAAAGAACGCCCCGTCGCGCTGCGCAAGTTTGCGTTGTAAGCCGTCTGCGGCAGCGGGGTGACAAGACGTGCGAGAGGAGGACGAAAAGCCATGTACACATATGGTTAATAAAAAAACATTTGCGATTTAATTACCTACTATACCCCCATCCTGCTTTATAAGTATGATTTAATTAATAAAATACGAATGCATGTCGCCAAAGATTATATAGTTGGATTCGTATTTGAACATAGTTTTCAATTATATAATTTTTATAACATGCATTAACATTTTGTTGGTTAAATTTGAGGGCAAAGTGTAGCATAAAATATAAAAGGGACTATAGACTAGACGGAGGTGGTAGCACACAGTCGCTCTCTACACAGTAACGCAACTGTCGGCCAGCTTGTAGGCGACCATTTCCTGCATGTTCAACTGCTCTATGCGTATGGTTGCTTGCGGTTCAGGCGGCCGCAACACGCTCTGCTCGCGTCCCGCCGCGAGGGCTCTGCTCTCACGTCCCTCCGGGTGCTCTGTCCTCGTCCCTCCACGTGCGCTGCCAGTGTGTGGGGCCGGCGCATGATCACGCACGTTCGTGCGCACATGGTTGCGCCGGGCGCGGCGCGACGATGCTGTTACCCGCTGCAAAAACTACCATGCGGACACGCCGAGAATCCATGCCGTTCGGCCTTCTTTTATTCTTGCGGCTATTTACCTTCATCTCTCGTCTTATACGACACAATAAGCACACCCACGAGGACACATACAGAGAGGACATTCAGCGGTGCCAATGGCGCTCCCCGTGGCTCCAATGGCGCTCCCAGCGGCCGACAACGACAACGGCGGGCAGTTCACCACGCAACATGTCATGGACACTCACATGAGTGGGGAGGCTCTCTCGATGGTGTACACGAACGATCTGGTCTCGGTGGAGAGCTCCATCCAAACTATGAAGCAGTTCCTTGCCGAGGACAAGTACCAAGTGGTCGGCTTTGACCTCGAATACAACATGGGTCATGCTGGGCAAGATCAGAAGGTTGTCGTCGCCCAGTTGTGCGTGCGACATGACGTCCTCGTATACCACTACCACCTGGCCACAATGCCTTGCGAGTGTTTCTCCAGGTTTATCAACAACTCCGACTATAGTTTCGCTACGGTGGACACCACCAATGATCTAAAAGCGCTCAAGGTTTCATGTTTGAAATGCCCGAATCTTGTCAACATCCAAAGCCACTACAAGGTCTGGGGCAGCGACAAAAACAAACTGAACTCCCTGGTTGACCTCGCCTCGGTCATCATCGACCCCTACTACATGAAGACGATGAATGAGAGCAATAAGGACAGGAACGCCTGGCACAGTGTGTGGCATAAGAGACTGGATGAACAACATGTCAAGTACGCGGCCATGGACGCGTACACAAGCTACGAGATGTACAGGCAAATAGTGACATGGGGAATTGTCTTGTTCCTAACCCAGACGAGGGATCGAGCCACATAGCAGTGACGGGAGCGTCACAAGAAGTAGATGACTGAACGATCGTTTCTCCTATTTTAGAATGCACGCAATTGTTTATTGAGGTGTGTGCGAATGATCTGTATAGTCACTTATGTAATTGGATGTTTATTTTAGTGTTATATATATATACATGTTATTCTACTGTAGACAGAGCAAATCATACGGCTTATTAGCAGCAATCGTCTGTGTTATTATTGGTCTTTGCACACATTTCTGATTACGGACCTGTTTGCCGCGTATCACACATATCTTGTTCAGTTGAACCGTTTCCATTGTGTTGCCTAATCACACACAGTTCATCCTAATGAACCGTATGCTATATATCACACACGCCTTCATTTGGCTGCCCGTTTCTTTTGTTCCTCATCATCCCAAACAGTTAATTGAACTGAACCGTATGCCCTGCATCGCACACGCAACTAAAATCTGAACCGTGTTTGATGTATTCGTCATCGCAAACATTTTGCACCTTTTTTGATGGTTTTTTACACCCATGTTTGCGATTATGGCATCGCACACAGTTTCATCGAAGGGTCTATGATCATAGTGTCGCGTTTGGACCATCCTACAGTAGTGTAGGTGCTTGGCTCATTAAACATCTTGGTGTTTCTGTTTAAGGGTCTAGGTTGCATGTTAAATATTGGGGCTTTCTGATTGAACATGTGGGAAAATGTCTTGATGTTCGGATAGGAAACTCTTTGTCCCTGGGTGGCAGATTGGTACTTATCAATTCAACTCTTAGTAGTACTCATGTCTATTACATGCCCATGTTTTTGTTGCATGATACAATACTAGATACAATGAATATGGTCATGAGAAAGTCCTTTTGGCAGAATGGTGGGCTGAATAAAAAATCATATGGTGAAATGGCACTGGATATGTAAATCCATACTTAATGGGAGTTTAGGGGCGGAGAATTTGAAACTTCTTAACATCAACTTTCTTTGTAAGCGTGGTGGTCGAAATTGGAGCATGGAGAACTTGGTTAGGGCTAAATACAAGATTGATAATGGAATTACGCTGACAAAACACAAGCAGGGTGACTCTGCTATGTGGATTGCTTACCTCAAGGTCAAGAATATTTTACTTGTCACGGAGGAAAATGGTGATTGATGATGGAAAACAAACTCCCTTCTGGTAAGACACTTGGTGAGGAGACTTACTGTTGTGTGATCAATTTCCTCAGTTGTACGAGATTTGCAACATCCAGATTTTTATAGTTGATACTGTGGTAGAAATAAACTGGAATTTGGCATATAGAAGGTGGATGTGCCTTGATTAGTGCTTTCTATCAACTAGGAAGGTGTTGGGCCAACAAGTGCAAGGGTTTGTAGCAAGCAACAATTTCCCCCAAGTGACCTCAAGGTTTATCAAACCAACAGAAGTTTGACTACAAACCAATTATCAACACCTACACACACAAATACAATACTACCTTCGCCACCAACGAAACTAACGAGGTTTTTAACCTCACTAATTTTGCTAGTTATAAGGCTTAAAAATACAAGTATGCGGAAGATTTAATGGTAGCAAGAAAGTAAGCAAGGAATTAAAAGAAATTGTTGATTGGTTCAGTATCTAGGGTTTCTCCTCCAATCGATGCCCCCACCTGTACACCTAGCCTCTGATGGCATTTTACTATGGAGGTGTGGAGGACCCCGGCCCCTCGCCATCGAAAGGGATCCTGCTTTCGTTCTTGTTTGGTCCAGGGTCTCGATTGGGGTTGTGTGGCAGTGGCGATGCCCCTAGTAGGAATAATATCTCCCGCATTTGATCTCTCTCTCAATGGTGCATCTAGCATCGTCGGAGGGCGTGTGGTGATGTGTCTCCATCGAATATCACGGGATTCGGTCGATGCAGATCTTCAATGGATACGTTTGGATCCAGTCTTGGATCATGTGTCTAGCTACAGGTTTGATCAACCTGATCTATGCCTCGTTTTATCAGTGATGATTGTTGTTTTGGTGTGCTAGTCCTATGGGGCCTTAGCACGATGACTTCGTGATTGTCTACTACAACAACGTTTGCCCGACTCCGATGAGGGAGGGGCGTTGACGGCGTCACACCTTTAGCTCCCTCCAGTCTTGTAGTCGTCGCTAGGTGGTCCACATACATGCTTGTAATTTTTGTTACCTCTGGTGTACTCTGTACTGCCATGAGAGATGATGAATAGATTGGATATTTCTCCCACAAAACGGTATATGCCAGTCTTTCTTGTGAAAAGGACCCTGATCTATTATAAATTTTCACCAGAAGTACAATGCACCCTAAATATAATAAAAAATACATTGAGATCCTTAGACCATCAAATGACCTCTACCACCGCCAGAACGAGTTGTCGACACGCCGCTATCGTTGCTCCCTTACCCGGCCCGCCTGACCTTATCGTTGACAGTCAGGAAGTCCTCTTGGAACCAGCACCCTAGATCTGCAATTGTCGTCGTTGAATCATAGTAAAAAAAATCGTTGTTGAACCCTTGAACCAATCTGAAACATCTGACACTAGATCCTAATGAGATGGCGGAAATCTACGTCGGATCTCTGTCAACTCCATGCCGATGGATGAATTCAAGGAGGATCGGTGCTCAAGACCAACATGATGATGAAGCGCCACCATCCACCTAAGCGTTGCCCATGCGAGGATTATTTTTTAAAATCCTTGCCTAGACTACTAGCCAAAACCAAAGCACCGGTATCCCCCTCCCTGCCGCTGGAGCGGCTGGCAGAGGAGAGAAGAATTCACAGGCTCACCGGCGGAGGGTGTAGGGAAGGAGTACGCCCTAGCGGCCGCTATGCAAGAAGGCATCAGTAGATCATGATGTCCGGGTATATGTCATAGTTGTCACTGAAGGGGGGAATCACATAAAAATATTGCTTTTACAGAATTATATACGTAGTGTATCATATTAAAAAATGATGAGAACTATAATCCTTCAAAAGTATTATAAATTCGTTTTGAACCAAACAGATCCCAAGGACAAGTCTGAATGCTCCATCGCTCTCAGTGACAACACCATCATCCCACCTTTGGCGCGGTGGCGCTAACCAAATTGAATCAATTTATATAGTAGGAGCACCACTACATTGGACAATTTTTTAATGAAAATAGCTTTTGTAAGCAGGCCATGCTGCCCACTGCATCGAGTGGTGTCGCGCCTACCACGTTGTTTTCCCTTCGAATTCACATCTGCCTACAATGGGATTAGCACCATGGTTAGACATAATGATGGGTGGATTTAAATATCATCGATTTAACCATGGTCGAATATTTCCCGTGGAAAAAACTCAGTCCAATATTGTAACTCTAAACACATTCATGTAGCAGAAGCTGCAGCCTGCATGCATCATTAATGTGTAAACGGTAAGAACTTGAACTTGCAAAATAATACAAAATCGACGAACTCCCTATAGGAGCAATATGAAAATACTTACAAGGGAAAACCCAGCAGAGGTAGGAGTAACAATAATTCTCGGACGATATACATACGTCCTCGCAAGAACATAAGATGATGTTTTATTGGAGCACAAGATCGTCCTCTCTTCGGAAAGCTAAATAAAGCTATTGTGGTGCTCAATTGTATTTTTACCGGTGCTGACATGTGGAAGGTTCTTCAAATCTAATATTTGCACCACAAAGATATGATTCCTGCCTGTAGTGGAGCAGCCAGTGCTACTTCCCAAGTCGGCATGAATTTTTGCTTTCGCAGGATTCCTAATACACCTATCATTTCATCCATTTTCTAGTCTAGGGAGGGCAACATCCATAATCTTGATTAACTTTTAATGACCTCCTGATTTGCAGGATTCTGTAAAATCTCAAAAAGATGATATGCCAACTCAGTCTTTCGTGGGTGCTCATAGGGGGTAGGGTGTGCGTATGTGCGTTTATAGAGGTAAGTGTATGCGTATTTATATGAGTGTTTGCGTCTGTATTGTGTTAAAAAAACACGAAAGAAAACACATGACTCTATTGAGTCTTTTGACACCACAGAAAAAACAGAAGAATTGTAAATATAGGTTTAAGTGGATGAAAAATTCCTCCAAAAAATAATGCAAAGCAATTCTTCGGGAAGAAAAAAAATCATGTGAATCAAACGATGTACTCCCTTCATTTTTATTTACTCCACATATTAGTTTTGACCTGAGTAAATTGCACAAATCACCATAATTGAGGTCATGATTTGTCATAACCACCACTTCATTAATATTCCCTCCGGTCCTTTTTACTCTGCATATAAGAATGAGTTAATTACACAAAACCACAACTTCAGGTTAACTTATAACACTTTACCATAACTTTTGAGTTTTTAAATAAAAAACCACAACTTCAAGTCAATTTATAACACTTTACCATAATTTTTGAGTTTCTTTAACACAAAACCACAACTTCTGAACTAATTCTCAACATTGAGCCCAAATCTATCGGTCAACTTCTTTTAATAGCCAATCTGATTGATTGGGCCCATATGTTAGGACCTAAGTTGGAAAAAGGTGGCATGTGCGCATCTCCTATGTGGCCTACCATTTCCTCCTCTTGCCATCCCGTACCGGCGCTATCAACTCCACTGACGCATTGAGCAGGGAGCTAGTTGTTGGTGGGGTGGTCGAAATTCTGCGACAGGATGATCACTCCGAGCATCCTTGAAGGCGAGGTTCCTAGTGTCGCAAAGCCGCACCCGTCCGGACTATGGCATGGTCAGGCGGGGCACGCGAACTAGACAGAGAGGTCTTGGGGAGCTGCAGGTGAACGCATCGTCGAGGATACGATAATGTCGTATGCAGACTGCTATGTTACACATATCCAGTCAGCGCCACGTAGGAGGGAACTTGCTACCTAGAGCCTGACATGTGGGCCAAATCATTCAGATTGGCTATTAAAGTAGTTGACCGATAGATTTTGGCTCAATGTTGAGAATTAGTTCAGAAGTTATGGCTTTGTATTAAAAAACTCAAAAGTTGCGGTAAAGTGTTATAAGTTGCCCCGAAGTTGTGGTTTTGTGTTAAAAAAACTCAAACGTTGTGGTAAAGTGTTATAAGTTATCCTGAAGTTGTGATTTTGTGTAATTAACTCTATAAGAATTGCCTGAAGTCAAACTTCGTAAAGTTGACCATATTTATATGAAAAAATATTAACATATACAATGTTAAATTTATACAATATGAAAACTAAAGTCATGACGCATCTAATGATGTTAATTTCACATTCTTAATGTTGGTATTTTTTCTATAAATTTGGTCAAAGTTCACGAGGTTTGACTGTAAATCTTATATGCGAATTAAAAAGGACAGGAGGAAGTATTTTACTGAAAACCACCAATATTTGGACATGTCATTGCATTCTAAGATAGGAACAATTATGACTCTGTTGAAATAACCCAAACGGACACTTGAATAGTTTTTTGACTGAATAATTGGTTAGTTTGGGTTGAAGTTTCAATAAACCCACTCAGTAGACCATTTACGATTCTGGAACTTGTTCCAGATATTCTAGAGCATTTCAGTTTTCAACCAAAGTTTGAAGCTTCAGACTTTCGTAGTCTTCTGACTATATAAGATAAATTTTAACAGTCTGCTTGAAAGACAGTTTATGATTTCCTAAAAAAATCAGATTTTTCTAGAAGGGTTAAATCTCCAGCCAAAGCTAATGCATGCCTGTCAAAATCACTAACCCACATTTTAAGCACTCATTTGGGTTATGTGTAATAGCCCTGGTGGTTATCAGCAACATGTTAACAGAGTGGGAGTAATCATAGCCCTAATTGTGGTGTAATTATTTTTATCAAAATGGTCTAACCCCTTGCCAGGAATTAATCCTATTTAATCATAATGTAACATAGGAATTTCGACGTGTTCATTTCTTTAAACCAAAAAAGGACCCTACAAGCAAATTTTCTGTGGACTGGACTAATGGGCCCCTGAAACAAACCAGGATGCTGATGAATATAAAATGAGAGTAAAGAAGTTCATCAGGTTCATTTTTATGCAGAAAAACACAACATACGTTGTGTGACCAGGCAAGTTTTACTTCAGGACTTCTTTTTGAGAGGTTGATGGACATTCTTTCTTTTTTTAGGGAAACATATACTACACTTGATCTTAGCCAAAAGGCCGAGAAAGGTATAGATTGACGGACATTCATCAAGATCTTAACGTTTTGCACAACGGCCTGAAGGCTACGATCTCCTTTTATTTCGAGCAGTCCGATCTCAAGGTAGCATGCGTAAAATGTTACTCTCACCGGAAGATATGCTATTTTTCCAGTTTATTAATAGACTAGGTCCAGGGCACAGATGGCTAAACATGCCAAAAGGCATGAACAATGCATACATGAGATCAACACATCTCTTATTATATGTACTCAGCAGCAGCGTCGCAATTTGGGTGCAATGATCGACACAGAGAATTTCCTGAAGATGATGGCTGCACGCTCCAGATATCTCAACACATTATCCCCAATCCCCATGCTGCAGCACGACGTTTCACTGGCAGTCCTTCAGCACCAAACTAGCCAAAGTTAATTCCCTGTGCTAGAGGCAGCTCGCTTCCATAGTTGATTGTACTGCAAATATTTGTAACCAACATCAGTAAATGAAAACAATTGCAAAACCTTGATACATGAGCTTTAGCATACTGGATAGTTGAGGTCAAACTATAACAAAAAAGCAATAGTAACCAATCGGTCTTGCTTGTTTCTGTCCCAAATACAAATAAAAAATGCATTTACAATGTCAAACCAATGAGAAGCTTGGTAAAAGTCCCATTTCAGAATCAAAGTAACATGAGGTTGCTAGTGGTAGCTAGCAGTCACTAGAGCTTGGTTACGTAAAAATATTTCTCCCTAGTAACAAGACAGGAGCTTCAATTTTACGGGCTTGCACCAGCTCCACAGGAAGAGAACAATACTAACTACATACTAGAGTCTCAATGATGTTCCTATGTTTGTCCACTATGCTCCAACAAGGCATATTCCTATGCTTGTTATAACAAACTAGAATCTCAATGATGCAACTTTATTAGTCTAAAACTTGGGAACTGATGGCAATGAGCATGTACATTATTCATTAAAGGCTTGGTTGCATCATTTTAGCATACAGCTGGTCCAAGTTAATAAGCTTCAAATGACAACTTAGAGGAAAGCAAAATTAAGTATTGGTTGTACCATTTGTAATTCCCAGAAAAGATTTGCCTACTTACCAAGTGGCCCTCCTCATGTACTGCTTCCAAGAATCACTTCCAGCTTCTCGCCCACCACCGGTTGCTTTTTCTCCACCAAAAGCTCCACCAATTTCAGCACCATTAGTGGGTATGTTTACATTCACTATACCACAATCACTGCCATGAGGCCTGCATATCAAGGAGAATAAGAACAATCACTACTGGTTTACTAATAATTGTGTCTCGGATGTGTCAGCCATCAAGATAAGCCAGTGGGGTACATACAACCAGATGTAACTGTCTTCGCAGGTGGATCAATTGTTTTAAAATACAATTTACAAAAGATAAACTTCTAGCACATATAGCTCTAGTAGAGTTGTTATCTTATGAGTATCATTTCAATAGATGACTCTTGAAGTGTCAATGAACATGAATAATCAACTAAAAAAGGAAAAAAATGCACAGTGTATATATAATATACTGAAAAATACTAAAACCTTTAGTTGAATCTTAAAATTGGTTTAATTTGCTGGACAGGAAAAATGATGATCACAAAGTGTCCAACTTTAGACCTTTAGAAAACAAAGTCAGTGCGACAAAGGTAAGATCACAGTGCGACTGATGTGCCAGTACAATCATACCAACTGTCCGAATGGATGTTCAGATGCCAAAAAAAAAGGTAACAGTACAGCTCTCTGGGTTATTGAACCAAAGCTTACCCAATCCACTTGAAAATAGCATCTGGTTTCCTTGTAAATATAGAACTGCTCAATCCTTGAGGAACAGAATTGTTGATTTCAATTGCTTCCTTCAGTGTCTGCAGGATAATTGTAACCAGGATGTGTATACTTATGAAAATGACATAAGACAACGGCATACAATCAATGCCACATAGAGCAGGTGAATAACACACAAGTTTACTACCAGAAATTTCATGGCATAAAGGACAGGACCAAACAATTCTTCCCTCACAACTGGCGCATCAGGTGAAATTTCCACAATTGTTGGCTGAACAAAGTTCCCTTCTGATTCAATAGCAGATCCTCCTAAAAGGATTTTTCCTCCCTGAATGATTTAGCATGTAGTCAAATTAGATTATTTGAACTTCATGCTAAATAATAAATGATATTTTCTAATAGATTTTGCTACTGAGAGATTATGATGGAAGTAGATTCTACTGTAAAATTACTGTTGCTGTATCTGAAAGTTATATAAATTTTCACCTGGGATTTGATAGTTTGGATGCCTTTCAAAAAGCTTTCCTTTGATGTAGTAGTGTGCAGTGGTCCCAGCAAGGTGCCCTTTTCCATAGGATCCCCAATACGGACTTGTTTATAAACCTCAACAAGTTGATCAAGAAATGTTTGATATATGCTTTCGTGAAGAAGCTGTATTAACAAAGAAAAATGCACTTAGACCACTCAAATAACTACCATAAGACAAATGAAGAAATATTGTTTTTATCATACCAGCCTACGACATGTAGTGCATCGCTGTCCTGCTGTGCCAACAGCAGCAAACAGAACAGAACGCACAGCTAGTGGAATGTCTGCATCATCCATGACAATAATGGCGTTGTTCCCACTAAGTTCAAGAAGGCATTTACCAAATCTCGCGCTAACCTGTTGCTGAACCATTTGACCTACCTGCATTGAATAATCATTGTTTCAAATTTTATAATAGATCTGCACGGCTACGTAAATGGAGTACATAATTAGCAAGTGCTCCAAGGGCCTCCCACAAGAAAATGGACCTCAAACAACATACACAAAATACTAACGCAGGAAATCTAATGATATTGCAAGATCAAAATAGATTTAGATCAGGGCATTCTCATAGTGGCTAGTGCATTTAGATCAGGAGCGAAATCTAGGAAGCAAGATGTAGAACATGAGGGTAGAGCTGAACAGATGTTCAGTACCTTTGTACTTCCTGTGAATGAAACCAAAGGTATCCTTGTGTCAAGAGCAATTGCTTGGCCAATTTCAGCACCCCCACAAAAAGCTGTGAAGATTGCACTTGGCAAGTTGTTCTTTTCAAATACACTAGCCACTATTTTAGTCATTGCGATAGTGATCAATGGAGTAGTTGGAGCGCCCTTCCTGTAATAATTGGAACATGGTTAAAGAAAGAAATTGTACCAGTCTTTGAGAGATTGACAGAACATGCTACCACTGAAGAAAATAAAACCACTAGGTGAGATCTGGGATGTACTGAACAAACAAAACAACAATCAGTTTAGCATGCTAGTGTTCTTGCATCAGCATATCATTGATCTATTGATACATATGCTGAAGAACCCAGATTCACCTTTTTTTCTGCCTGTTATAACTATTTATCTTGTTCAATAAAAAATAAGTAGTATTTATCATTCAGCTTCTCTGCCAAACTTTTCCTCCATCCGCGACAAACCTATAAGCATGTCACATGTTGCATTTGCCACAAATAGTATGTTCAGTTTATCCAGGGCAGGACTTTGTTTCCATTCTATGAAGCAGACAACTAGGTCAAGTCACAACAATGAACACAAGGATACTGGATACATGCCAAGGTTGCATGGACTTCTACATATTTTTTACATACAACAAACTATATAAAGTTAAGATAAATTAAAAAATACAACATCTGCCATCATGTAAGCCAAGTAAACCATTTACCAATATGAATGAGGAACAGTGTTAAAAATTAGTAAAAGGTAAACCATTCTTACGGTCTTACCAGACAACACAGTTGCCGCACACCAAAGCAATGCAAGCATTCCAACCTAGAACATGACAAAAGGAAGATTACCATAATTTGCATGCAGTTTTAAACGAAGTAAATGAAACTGAGTACATGGTAAAGGTTGAGAGCAACATAACGTTTGAAAATGAGCAATACATATGGCATACATGTATTGTATATAGCAGTAGAGTGAACATTTAAATTGTCACCTTGATGATTACAGCAATAACCATCGGTGGGTGCAGGAAAACAAGATGAATTGTACAAATTACCATTCGATTGTTGAACTCTTGTCAGTTATACATTCCAGATAACAAGAGCATGTAAACACCACGTGTAGATACAGTGAACTACGTGGATTGACATTGTAGTCACATTCCAAAAGGGTGCAATGCAAGAATTATCTAAGTGGTTGACTTACCCAGCACGGCGCAAGGGAAATTGAATGCAGTGATGACACCAACAACTCCAAGAGGATTCCAGACCTATTCGGATAAGGATTAGTCATTAGCATGTCCCATGATGATACCTGGGAATGTGATACTGGTTCCACTTACCTCCATCATCATATGGTTTGGGCCTGTAAAGATATACAGAAGGCGGCATTAGCAATAGCAAACTTTCAATGTTCTCTTCAAACTGTGTGCACTGGTGCATTTACAATTGATTCGAAGAATTGCAAAGAAAGATTTCTCTACAATAGACAACTCAACCAGTACACAATCTTTTCTATAACAAAATCAGAGGCAATGCTGAAAATTTGGCAGGTTTCTCTAAAACCTTGACCAAGCAAATCAGTGAATATTTTACCATGATCCTTTACTGTGTGAATATCATACAGAATGTAATGCAACATGTCAGGGTACATAAGCTTGTACAGAACAGCAATCCGCATTAACAAGTCAATCACTCATATTAGTGTAAGATTGCAATAAATTATGAACTTACTGATTCCAACTGAAATACTTTTTTCCATCAGACAACTAAGGCAGATACATTATTAGAGATATAGTATGAAATACAAAAATCTTTTAATTTCTCTCAACCAGTTGCAACAAATATGGTAAAAAGGGCACATCTCATTACTGATTATGTTGCATCCTTGCTTTGAACCTATCATCAGAATATAATATGATTAAAAGAAAATGGTCTTACGTTCAGATGGTATGATGGATCCATTTAGCTGACGACTTAGCCCCACAGCATAATCACACATGTCAATAATTTCCTGCAAAAATTGTTGTGTTGATGACATAATGTGCAGAGTAGGAAAACCAATGGTGCATTGCATTTATGCTTATATGATCATTCACTCTCTCAATTAGAAGATACAACCTTAGAGCACATAGTTTGTTGGCAGTTTGGCACAAGGTTGATTAATCTAGAGATGAAGAAAGATAACAACAAGAAACCACTCCCTGTTCCGATACTGCTTCATGTCATGCGTATGTTGTACTAATTGGCTAGGTTGCCTTTTCAGCAGACAATGCAATGGTACCATAATGATAATGCAGTTGTTAGGGAGTAATAAGTAACTAATTTCCTAAACAGGAACATAAACATGTGTTCTGAAACAGATAAATTCATCATCTGAGGCTTCTATTGATGGCCTAGCAGCAATTATGCTCCAACCTGAACCTCGTTAGGAATTGAGCCTAGCTCAGATAGTGGGAGGTGTGGGTGGTTCTTACTTCCCACGTATCTGAAACCCCCCACCACCCTGTTTCAAGAACTCTCTATCTTAAATTTGTGTGTCTAATTCCAAGGTATTCATCATATTTTTTTTACCTGAACCTCCCCAATTCCTTCAGGGAGAATTTTCCCCATCTCGAGTGAGAGAAGTCTGCCAAGGTGATGAAGCTTTGCTCTCAGTGCATCACCAATCTGCCTAACAATTTCTCCTCGTTTTGGTGCCGGAACCTGGACATGTTGGTATACCATATAAGTACAAATTTAGTAACATAATGATATCACTAAATTATTTGATAGACCAAAAAATCTAATAAGTCAGCAGTGCTCCATGAATATATGGGATTTCACTTGGTCACAGCACTGCTGACCTTCAGTACATAGGCAGGCATTTAGCAAAACACTGATAAATCCAAACAATTGGATGGCCTCTGAAATTGCAGTGTGAAAACAAATGTCGTACTCAATTGTCTTAGCATTTTAGTAGTGACACTTGATTAGCTAGCAAACTCGCATATTATGCTTCATTATCCTGTTCTCCGATCAAAATGAGAGCCCATAAAGCGTCTACCAAATCGTGAACAGTCACTGGTAATACTACAAACTTCCTGAAAACTAAAAAGCTGCAAGGGACTAGAATCGCCAACATTTGGGGGTAACGGGGAAAGCACAGCAGCAGCATACTACTAGCACATCGTCATGGGGGCCAAATTGCTGCGAGGCTAGCGGGCATTTCGATCCGTGGAACTTACAGCCATCCAGGTCTTGGCGGCGTCGAAGCAGGCGCTCATCCCCTTCTCGTAGTCGTCCATGGACGCCTCGACGACCTCAGCAATGACCTGAAACACAGACACACACAAAATCACTCAAAATCCGCCGAGAACACAGCGAGTCCCCAAAAATCCAGACGAAATCGAGCGGATCAGAGAGGCACCTCGTTGTTGCTAGGGTTGGTGGTGGTGACGACGGGGCCCGAGCCGCCCCAGGCGCCGCAGGCGAAGGAGCCCGGGTTGCGCGGCGCGAGGCCGAGCTCGGCGAGGAACTGGTGCTCCTGCCTCGCGAAGCTCGCCATGGCGGGCGGGCTGGTTCTGGAAGGCGGGCTCTGGCTCTGGCTGCTTCGCCGTGCGAAGCGAGGGGATTGCGGAAGGGGGGGGAGTGAGGAACTGAGAACGGGACGAGGAATGGTGGCGATGAGGAAACTTATAGGTGGGAGGTGGAGTGGAGACTGTGAACTGCTCCGGAGTGGGAGGTGGAGGTGGTGGGTGGGGCGGTCCGGCACGGGACGGCGGAACGGGACGAGACGAAAGGAAACCGAGAGCGTGAGGTTGATCAGTGAGGACGAAAAGGTTTTAACTTTTCAGCTTTGCACGTCAACAAGTTTTTTTCCCTTGTTGGAAAGAAAAACGATGTTCCACTAAAAAAATATTAGTATTTATTTATCTATACCAATATAAAAAGATCCAAAGTCATCAAACTAAGTCAATCCAACAACCTAGACTGTTCCAATGGCGAGCGTTCAACGTGTTTAACGTGCAATTAATATCTATATCTATCTATATCTATATCAATATAAAAAGACCCAAAGGGCAGATCCAACTGATCTCGGCCATCAAACTAAGTCAATCCAACGACCTAGACTGTTCCACTGACGGGCGTTCAACGTGTTTAACGTGTAATTAATATCATACCAAATATTGCACTAATCATAAAATTAACATGCAAATAATAGCATACCTAATATCCACGTGCAATTAATATATTGCCTAAATATTAACGTGTGTTGCACTGCGCATTTACTAGTTTATTCAAGAAAACTTCCAATATATTTATTCTCAATCATGGCGGTACAAGAAACATCAGAGATAATAAAAATTACAACCAGTTTCATGTACCACCTAGCGACGACTACAAGCACTGGGACGAGCCGAAGACGCGTGGCTGTCATCGCCCCTCCCTCACCTGAGTGGGGCAAAATTTATTATAGTAGATAGCCGAAAAGTAGTCGTGCTAAGGTCCATAGGGCCAGTGCACCAGAGTAGCAACCATCGGCGATGAAAAAAGTCGTAGATTGAAAAGATCCAACCTATAAACACACAAACAAGACGAGCGAAAACTAAATCCAAACAGATCCACCGAAGACCAACAACGATCGAATCTCACGAGATCCGACGAAGACACACCTCCACATGCCCTCCAATTAAGATAGACGCATCATCGGAACAAGGATAAAACGTGGGAGACATTATTCCTACTTTAGGACATCACCTCTGTCACACAGCCCCAACCAAGACGTTGAGACTAACAAGAACGAGAATAGGGTCCCTCCCGCCGGCGAGGGGCTGAGGTCCTTTGCACCTCCACGGCCCAAAGGCCATCGGAGATGAGGCGGACCGGCGGCGGCACCGACAAGAGGAGGAGAAAAGACCTTGTAAGGAATGAATTGGCCGAAGACTTGCGCCGATAATATAAAAACCAATACTATGAGGAAAATTATGGAGCGAGTGATGTTATTATGGTTCTTTTTCATTAATTTAACTAGAAAAATATGAACTACAATATTATTATACCATGTGAAACATCTTTCGAGCATAAATCCAACGATATACCTTTTGTAGCATACATCTTGCATTTATTAGTTACTGTATATAGGAGTAGATGATTAAGATTTAACATAAAATATGAGTGAAAGGTGGAAGTAGCAAGCAAGTGTTCTGGTCTAAAAGATAACCATCGCCCATCCATAGCGTGCAAAGAACGGCTAAGCTTTCATAGCAACTTCAGTTGAGTAGTGTTCCTCGGAAAGCGATTTGCCCAGGCTTTCCCGAGGGAACCATCCACGCGTGTGAAAACCCAGCACTGCTCCGTAGGATATCATGGATCGATCCCTGTCACATGCCACGAAGCCAGTAGGAGTAGTAGTACTAGGCAAGTTCGAAAACGACGGGTGACTCATCAGTGTGATCACAGCTCACAAGCAACGCCGTGTGTCGATGGCGATGCTCCTCCGGCTTTTGCTACTGTTTGTCCGTCGCCTTCTGTGATCCGTGCCTAGCTTGGCCTCTCTCAAGATAGGAAGGAACGCACGGGCTCCACGTCGGAGAGACGTCTCCGATCGCCTCTCTGAGCGGTGAGCGCCTCAAAGATAAATTAATCTTCTCTCCTCTGGAAACGATCCTTCTCTCTTTCATTTCGAAAATTGGAAAGAATATATTTTGATAACAAATGCGACAGTATAGTAAGAGCATCTCCAACAGCCGCGCTAAGCGCCGCGCGCAAAAAACCTATTTGCGCGCGCGCTTCGGCTGGTTTAGCGCGCCCGCCTGCGCTGGCTCCAGCAGCCGCGCTATAATGTAGCGCGCACGCGCCGCTTCAGCAGAGCGCAAAAATACAGCGCGCGCGCCGCACAAACCACATATACATGTATTATGAGCAAAAATTATCAAACAAACAAAATAAATCAACAATAAATAGTTCAATTTCGTTATCATTACAACTCAAACAAATAGTTTATCGTTCAGTACAACAAATGCAATAAACACAACAAATAATTCATGAACAATATAATGTCGAATGCAGATATCATCATGCTCTTTGTCGTCCATGCCATGCTCACCACTCTTCAATCAAATCATTCTGAAGTTCATTGTGCGTTGCGGGACGCCGAATGGCATGATAGGAGGCAATAAAACGGGCTACCCTTTCAGCCCTCCGTCGCACTCGCACGGGATATCCCAAGAGCTCATACTGTGAGTAGTCTAAATCTTGGTCACGCTCATTCTCGATGATCATGTTGTGCATGATCACACAAGCGTGCATAATGTACCAAAGCATTTTTTAATCCCAAAATTTAGCCGGTCCTCTCACAATAGCAAATTGGGCTTGCAAAATCCCAAATGCTCTCTCCACATCTTTTCTAGCCGCCGCATGAGAATTGTGGAAGTCAAGATTTTTCTTACCTTCCGGCTTTTTCAACGGCTTCACGAAGGTTTGCCACTTTGGATAGATGCCATCCGCTAGATAATAGCCATAATTGTACGTATGGCCATGCTACAAACTGCACCGGTGGCAACTCACCGTTTGCAATCTTACTCATCAGTGGTGACCGGTTGACAACATTGATGTCATTCAAAGATCCAGGCATTCCAAAGAATGCAAGCCAAATCCAAGTCTCTTGATCGGCCACTACTTCAAGGATTATAGTGGAACCCTTTTTTTGACCGTGGAATTGCCCATGCAATTGCAGTATGGAGTGCAGATCGAAGCATGGGAAACATGCTGCAACTGTTCTGTTGTTCTTAGTTTATTTAGGCGAATGAAAAAAAGGCAGAATCCACACTCCATACTAGTGTATACAGACAGCCAGTCCACAATCCCTTCAGGCGTTCTCTTTTTTCTTAAATGTTCTCTTTTCTGCTTTTTTTAGGGGTACGTTCTCTTTTCTGCTGTTGCTGAAGGAAATATGAATTGTCAATTTTCTATGCGCTAACCAGCAAATGGGCCGGCTCAGTGCCGAGGTCATTCACGTTGTTTCCAGTGCTGGGCCTGAAATATTTTTTTCGAAACAAAGGCAAAAGATTTGCCTCATCGATTAGATAAGAGGAGAATAGAGTTACTGTTGGAAATATGCCCTAGAGGCAATAATAAAAGCATTATTATTATATTTCCTTGTTCATGATAATTGTCTTTATTCATGCTATAATTGTGTTATCCGGAAATCGTAATACATGCGTGAATAATAGACACCAACATGTCCCTAGTAAGCCTCTAGTTGACTAGCTCGTTGATCAACAGATAGTCATGGTTTCCTGACTATGGGCATTGGATGTCATTGATAACGAGATCACATCATTAGGAGAATGATGTGATGGACAAGACCCAATCCTAAACATAGCATAAGATCGTATAGTTCGTTTGCTAGAGTTTTTCCAATGTCAAGTATCCTTTCCTTAGACCATGAGATCGTGTAACTCCCGGATATCGTAGGAGTGCTTTGGGTGTGCCAAACATCACAACGTAACTGGGTGACTATAAAGGTATACTACGGGTATCTCCAAAAGTATCTGTTGGGTTGACACGGATCAAGACTGGGATTTGTCACTCTGTATGACGGAGAGGTATCACTGGGCCCACTCGGTAATGCATCATCATAATGAGATCAAAGTGACCAAGCGTCTGGTCACGGGATCATGCATTACGGTACGAGTAAGTGACTTGCCGGTAATGAGATTGAACGAGGTATTGGGATACCGACGATCGAATCTCGGGCAAGTAGCATACCGATTGCCAAAGGGAATTGTATACGGGGTTGCTTGAATCCTCGACATCGTGGTTCATCCGATGAGATCATCGAGGAGCATGTGGGAGCCAACATGGGTATCCAGATCCCGCTGTTGGTTATTGACCGGAGAGCGATCTCGGTCATGTCTACATGTCTCCCGAACCCGTAGGGTCTACACACTTAAGGTTCGGTGACGCTAGGGTTGTAGGGATATGTATATGCAGTAACCCGAATGTTGTTCGGAGTCCCGGATGAGATCCCGGACGTCACGAGGAGTTCCGGAATGGTCCGGAGGTAAAGAATTATATATGGGAAGTTCTGTTTCGGCCATCGGGACAAGTTTCGGGGTCATCGGTATTGTACCGGGACCACCGGAAGGGTCTCGGGGGTCCACCGGGTGGGGCCACCTGCCCCGGGGGGCCACATGGGATGTAGGGGGTTCACCTTGGCCTATATGGGCCAGGGGCACCAGCCCCAAGGGGCCCATGCGCCAAGAGATAAAAAAGAGGGAAGAGTCCCAAAGGGGGAAGGCACCCCTAGGTGCCTTGGGGAGGAGGGATTCCTCCCTTGGCCGCCGCCCCCCTAGGAGATTGGATCTCCTAGGGCCGGCGCCCCCCCTGGACTCCCTATATATAGTGGGGAAAGGAGGGCCTCTCAACCCACGCCTTTGGTGCCCCCCTCTCCCTCTCCAACACATCCTCCTCCTCCATAGTGCTTGGCGAAGCCCTGCTGGAGTACTGCAGCTCCACCACCACCACGCCGTCGTGCTGCTGTTGGAGCCATCTTTCTTAACCTCTCCTCCCCCTTGCTGGATCAAGAAGGAGGAGATGTTACGCTGACCGTACGTGTGTTGAACGCGGAGGTGCCGTCCGTTCGGCGCTAGGATCTTCGGTGATTTGGATCACGTCGAGTACGCCTTCCTCATCCCCGTTCTTTGAACGCTTCCGCGCGTGATCTACAAAGGTATGTAGATGCAATCCAATCACTCATTGCTAGATGAACTCCTAGATGGATCTTGGTGAAACCGTAGGAAAATTTTTGTTTTTCTGCAACGTTCCCCAACAGTGGCATCATGAGCTAGGTCTATGTGTAGTTCTATTGCACGAGTAGAACACAATTTGTTGTGGGCGTTGATGTTGTCAACTTTCTTGCCGCTACTAGTCTTATCTTGCTTCAAAGGTATTGTGGGATGAAGCGGCCCGGACCAACCTTACACGTACGCTTACGTGAGACCGGTTCCACCGACTAACATGCACTAGTTGCATAAGGTGGCTGGCGGGTGTCTGTCTCTCCCACTTTAGTTGGAGTGGATTCGATGAAAAGGGTCCTTATGAAGGGTAAATAGAAGTTGACAAATCACGTTGTGGCTTTCACGTAGGTAAGAAACCGTTCTTGCTAGAACCCTATTTCAGCCACGTAAAACTTGCAACAACAATTAGAGGACGTCTAACTTGTTTTTGCAGCAAGTGCTTTGTGATATGATATGGCCAAAGTTGTGATGAATGATGAATGATCTATATGTGATGTATGAGATGTTCATGCTATTGTAATAGGAATCACGACTTGCATGTCGATGAGTATGACAACCGTCAGGAGCCATAGGAGTTGTCTTTATTTTTTGTATGACCTGTGTGTCATTGAGAAACGCCATGTAAATTACTTTACTTTATTGCTAAACGCGTTAGCCATAGTAGTAGAAGTAATAGTTGGCGAGCAACTTCATGGAGACACAATGATGGAGATCATGGTGTCATGCCAGTGACAAGATGATCATGGAGCCCCAAGATGGAGATCAAAGGAGCTATGTGATATTGGCCATATCATGTCACTATTATTACTTGATTGCATATGATGTTTATCATGTTTTTGCATCTTGTTTGCTTAGAACGACGGTAGTAAATAAGATGATCCCTCATAATAATTTCAAGAAAGTGTTTCCCCTAACTGTGCACCGTTGCGACAGTTCGTTGTTTTGAAGCACCACGTGATGATCGGGTGTGATAGATTCCAACGTTCACATACAACGGGTGTAAGACAGATTTACACATGCAAACACTTAGGTTGACTTGACGAGCCTAGCATGTACATACATGGCCTCGGAACACAGAAGACCGAAAGGTCGAGCATGAGTCGTATAGAAGATACGATCAACATGAAGATGTTCACCGACGTTGGCTAGTCCGTCTCACGTGATGATCGGACACGGCCTAGTTAACTCGGATCATGTTATACTTAGATTACAGGAGGGATGTTTATCTAAGTGGGAGTTTATTGAATAATTTGATTAGATGAACTTAATTATCATGAACTTAGTCTAAAATTTTACAATATGTCTTGTAGATCAAATGGCCAACGTAGTCCTCAACTTCAACGCGTTCCTAGAGAAAACCAAGCTGAAAGACGATGGCAGCAACTACACGGACTGGGTCCGGAACCTGAGAATCATCCTCATAGCTGCCAAGAAAGATTATGTCCTACAAGCACCGCTAGGTGACGCACCTATTCTCCGTGCAGAACAAGACGTTATGAATGCTTGGCAGGCACGTACCGATGACTACTCCCTCGTTCAGTGCGGCATGCTTTACAGCTTAGTGCCGGGGCTCCAAAAGCGTTTTGAGAGACACGGAGCATATGAGATGTTCGAAGAGCTGAAAATGGTTTTCCAAGCTCATGCCCGGGTCGAGAGATATCAAGTCTCCGACAAGTTCTTCAGCTGTAAGATGGAGGAAAACAGTTCTGTCAGTGAGCACATACTCACTATGTCTGGGTTACATAACCGCTTGACTCAGCTGGGAGTTAATCTCCCGGATGACGCGGTCATTGACAGAATCCTCCAGTCGCTTCCACCGAGCTACAAGAGCTTTGTGATGAACTTCAATATGCAGGGGATGGAAAAGACCATTCCTGAAGTATTTGCAATGCTGAAATCAGCAGAGGTAGAAGTCAAAAAGGAACATCAAGTGTTGATGGTGAATAAAACCACTAAGTTCAAGAAAGGCAAGGGTAAGAAAACCTTCAAGAAAGACGGCAAGGGAGTTGCTGTGCCCGGCAAGCAAGCTGTCAGGAAGAAGCCAAAGAATGGACCCAAGCCCGAGACTGAGTGCTTTTATTGCAAGGAAAGTGGTCACTGGAAGCGGAACTGCCCCAAATACTTAGCGGACAAGAAGGCCGGCAAAACGAAAGGTATATGTGATATACATGTAATTGATGTGTACCTTACGAGTACTCGTAGTAGCTCCTGGGTATTTGATACCGGTGCAGTTGCTCACATTTGTAACTCAAAACAGGAGTTGCGGAATAAGCGGAGACTGGCGAAGGACGAGGTGACGATGCGCGTCGGGAATGGTTCCAAGGTCAATGTGATTGCCGTCGGCACGCTGCCTCTTCATTTACCTACGGGATTAGTTTTAAACCTCAATAATTGTTATTTAGTGCCAAGTTTGAGCATGAACATTGTATCAGGATCTCGTTTAATTCGAGATGGCTACTCATTTAAATCCGAGAATAATGGTTGTTCTATTTATATGAGAGATATGTTTTATGGTCATGCTCCGATGGTAAATGGTTTATTCTTAATGAATCTCGAGCGTAATGCTACACATATTCATAGTGTGAGTACCAAAAGATGTAAGGTTGATAATGATAGTCCCACATACTTGTGGCACTGCCGCCTTGGTCACATAGGTGTCAAACGCATGAAGAAGCTCCATGCTGATGGACTTTTAGAGTCTCTTGATTACGAATCATTTGACACATGGGAACCATGCCTCATGGGTAAAATGACCAAGACTCCGTTCTCAGGAACAATGGAGCGAGCAACCAACTTGTTGGAAATCATACATACTGATGTGTGCAGTCCAATGAGTGTTGAGGCTCGCGGTGGCTATCGTTATGTTCTCACCCTCACTGATGACTTGAGTAGATATGGGTATGTCTACTTAATGAAACACAAGGCTGAGACCTTTGAAAAGTTCAAGGAATTTCAGAGTGAGGTTGAGAATCAACGTGACAGAAAAATCAAGTTCCTACGATTAGATCGTGGAGGAGAATACTTGAGTCACGAGTTTGGCACACACTTAAGAAAATGTGGAATAGTTTCACAGCTCACGCCGCCTGGAACACCTCAGCGTAATGGTGTGTCCAAATGTCGTAATCGCACTCTATTAGATATGGTGCGATCTATGATGTCTCTTGCCGATTTACCGCTATCTTTTTGGGGCTATGCTTTAGAGACTGCTGCATTCACTTTAAATAGGGCTCCGTCGAAATCCGTTGAGACGACACTGTTTGAATTATGGTTTGGGAAGAAACCTAAGCTGTCGTTTCTAAAAGTTTGGGGATGCGATGCTTATGTCAAGAAACTTCAACCTGAAAAGCTCGAACCCAAGTCGGAAAAATGCGTCTTCATAGGATACCCTAAAGAAACTATTGGGTATACCTTCTACCTCAGATCCGAAGGCAAGATCTTTGTTGCCAAGAATGGATCCTTTCTAGAGAAGGAGTTTCTCTCGAAAGAAGTAAGTGGGAGGAAAGTAGAACTTGATGAAGTATTACCTCTTGAACCGGAAAATGGCGCAACTCAAGAAAATGTTCCTGAGGTGCCTGCACCGACTAGATAGGAAGTTAATGATAATGATCAAGATACTTCTGATCAAGCTCCTACTGAAATTCGTAGGTCCACAAGGACACGTTCCGCACCAGAGTGGTACGGCAACCCTGTCTTGGAAATCATGTTGTTGGACAACGGTGAACCTTCGAACTATGAAGAAGCGATGGCGGGCCCGGATTCCGACAAATGGCTAGAAGCCATGAAATCCGAGATAGGATCCATGTATGAAAACGAAGTATGGGCTTTGACTGACTTTCCCGTTGAGTGGCGAGCCATAGAAAATAAATGGATCTTTAAGAAGAAGACAGACGCGGATGGTAATATGACCATCTATAAAGCTCGGCTTGTCGCTAAGGGTTATCGACAAGTTCAAGGGGTTGACTACGATGAGACTTTCTCACCGGTAGCAAAGCTAAAGTCCGTCCGAATCATGTTAGCAATTGCCGCATTCTACGATTATGAGATATGGCAAATGGACGTCAAAACGGCATTCCTTAATGGTTTCCTTAAGGAAGAATTGTATATGATGCAGCCGGAAGGTTTTGTCGATCCTAAGAATGCTAACAAGGTGTGCAAGCTCCAACGCTCGATTTATGGGCTGGTGCAAGCATCTCAGAGTTGGAACATTCGCTTTCATGAGATGATCAAAGCGTTTGGGTTTACGCAGACTTATGGAGAAGCCTGCGTTTACAAGAAAGTGAGTGGGAGCTCTGTAGCATTTCTCATATTATATGTAGATGACATACTTTTGATGGGAAATGATATAGAACTCTTGGACAGCATTAAGGCCTACTTGAATAAGAGTTTTTCAATGAAGGACCTTGGAGAAGCTGCTTATATATTAGGCATCAAGATCTACAGAGATAGATCAAGACGCCTCATAGGTCTTTCACAAAGCACATACCTTGATAAGATATTGAAGAAGTTCAATATGGATCAGTCTAAGAAGGGGTTCTTGCCTGTGTTGCAAGGTGTGAAATTGAGCTCAGCTCAATGTCCGACCACGGCAGAAGATATAGAAGAGATGAGTGTCATCCCCTATGCCTCAGCCATAGGTTCTATTATGTATGCCATGCTGTGTACCAGACCTGATGTAAACCTTGCTGTAAGTTTGGTAGGAAGGTACCAAAGTAATCCTGGCAAGGAACACTGGACAGCGGTCAAGAATATCCTGAAGTACCTGAAAAGGACTAAGGAAATGTTTCTCATTTTTGGAGGTGACGAAGAGCTCGTCGTAAAAGGTTACGTCGACGCTAGCTTCGACACAGATCTGGATGACTCTAAGTCACAAACCGGATACGTGTATATTTTGAATGGTGGGGCAGTAAGCTGGTGCAGTTGCAAGCAAAGCATCGTGCCGGGATCTACATGTGAAGCGGAGTACATGGCAGCCTCGGAGGCAGCACATGAAGCAATTTGGGTGAAGGAGTTCATCACCGACCTAGGAGTCATACCCAATGCGTCGGGGCCGATCAAGCTCTTCTGTGACAACATTGGAGCTATTGCACTTGCCAAGGAGCCCAGGTTTCACAAGAAGACAAGGCACTTCAAGCGTCGCTTCAACTCCATTCGTGAAAATGTTCAAGATGGAGACATAGATATTTGTAAAGTACATACAGATCTGAATGTAGCAGATCCGTTGACTAAACCTTTCCATAGAGCAAAACATGATCAACACCAGAATTCCATGGGTGTTTGATTCATCACAATGTAACTAGATTATTGACTCTAGTGCAAGTGGGAGACTGTTGGAAATATGCCCTAGAGGCAATAATAAAAGCATTATTATTATATTTCCTTGTTCATGATAATTGTCTTTATTCATGCTATAATTGTGTTATCCGGAAATCGTAATACATGTGTGAATAATAGACACCAACATGTCCCTAGTAAGCCTCTAGTTGACTAGCTCGTTGATCAACAGATAGTCATGGTTTCCTGACTATGGGCATTGGATGTCATTGATAACGAGATCACATCATTAGGAGAATGATGTGATGGACAAGACCCAATCCTAAACATAGCATAAGATCGTATAGTTCGTTTGCTAGAGTTTTTCCAATGTCAAGTATCCTTTCCTTAGACCATGAGATCATGTAACTCCCGGATACCGTAGGAGTGCTTTGGGTGTGCCAAACGTCACAACGTAACTGGGTGACTATAAAGGTATACTACGGGTATCTCCGAAAATGTCTGTTGGGTTGACACGGATCAAGACTGGGATTTGTCACTCCGTATGACGGAGAGGTATCACTGGGCCCACTCAGTAATGCATCATCATAATGAGCTCAAAGTGACCAAGTGTCTGGTCACGGGATCATGCATTACGGTATGAGTAAAGTGACTTGCCGGTAACGAGATTGAACGAGGTATTGGGATACCGACGATCGAATCTTGGGCAAGTAGCATACCGATTGCCAAAGGGAATTGTATACGGGGTTGCTTGAATCCTCGACATCGTGGTTCATCTGATGAGATCATCGAGGAGCATGTGGGAGCCAACATGGGTATCCAGATCCCGCTGTTGGTTATTGACCGAAGAGCGATCTCGGTCATGTCTACATGTCTCCTGAACCCGTAGGGTCTACACACTTAAGGTTCGGTGACGCTAGGGTTGTAGGGATATGTATATGCAGTAACCCGAATGTTGTTCGTAGTCCCGGATGAGATCCCGGACGTCACGAGGAGTTCCGGAATGGTCCGTAGGTAAAGAATTATATATGGGAAGTCCTGTTTCGGCCATCGGGACAAGTTTCGGGGTCATCGGTATTGTACCGGGACCACCGGAAGGGTCCCGGGGGTCCACCGGGTGGGGCCACCTGCCCCGGGGGGCCACATGGGCTGTAGGGGGTGCGCCTTGGCCTATATGGGCCAAGGGCACCAGCCCCAAGGGGCCCATGCGCCAAGAGATAAAAAAGGGGGAAGAGTCCCAAAGGGGGAAGGCACCCCTAGGTGCCTTGGGGAGGAGGGATTCCTCCCTTGGCTGCCGCACCCTAGGAGATTGGATCTCCTAGGGCCGGCGCCCCCCTGGACTCCCTATATATAGTGGGGAAAGGAGGGCCTCTCAACCCACGCCTTTGGTGCCTCCCTCTCCCTCTCCAACACATCCTCCTCCTCCATAGTGCTTGGCGAAGCCCTGCTGGAGTACTGCAGCTCCACCACCACCACGCCGTCGTGCTGCTGTTGGAGCCATCTTCCTCAACCTCTCCTCCCCCTTGCTGGATCAAGAAGGTGGAGACATTACGCTAACAGTACGTGTGTTGAACGCGGAGGTGCCGTCCGTTCGGCGCTAGGATCTTCGGTGATTTGGATCACGTCGAGTACGCCTTCCTCATCCCCGTTCTTTGAACGCTTCCGCGCGTGATCTACAAAGGTATGTAGATGCAATCCGATCACTCGTTGCTAGATGAACTCCTAGATGGATCTTGGTGAAACCGTAGGAAAATTTTTGTTTTTCTGCAACGTTCCCCAACAGTTACAGAGTGTTATAAAAGGCCGAGAGAACGGCATGATAATTACTCGCGTAATACAAATTTCTCTAATTTATTCGCCCCCGTAGTAACCCAAAGGTTGGCTGATGCGGAGCATCCTATGGTCATCCCCATGGACCTACCTACGTCTCCCATGACACCACTTGGACCAATAACAAGAGCACGAGCAAGGGCTATCGAAGATAAGGTGAACTCGCTCCTCTCTGAACTACCCCTTTCTATGCATGAGACATGGCTGCTACCTCAAGCGGAAACACTATGTGTGATCAGGTACTTGGAGGAGAGCCATGGAGCATCTACATCCATCGGACAAGACGGCAAGGACACCAAGCATCAAGCCCAAGGAAATCTGGCCGAAGAAGACTACAGCGGCCGGACGTCCGACGACTCTCAAGCCACGGACGACTGTCCATCTCCGGACGACCGGCACCCCGGCAACCGAACGGAAACTACGGAAGTCTGTGAAAGACCGGACAACCGGCGACCGTACCCCTACGAACGTCCGATGCCACGACAACCGAGCGTAATCAACGGAAGTCCAAAGATCTACGGATGTCCGAACCGTCCCGAGCCTCCGGACGTCCGACGCCCACCGAACGTCTGGCCCCTGGTTGTGTCCAGTTGCGAGCTGAGGCCCATGTACCCCTTCACTTTACCCCTTTTTGTACTACGACTATAAATAGACCTCGCCCTCCTCCTAGCTAGGGTCAGCAAAGGATTAGCTCATATTCGTGTGAGAGCTTTGCTCATCCACTTGGTTACCTTCTCCTCAAAGATCGCGCCTCCTCGGAGAAGATCCCCCAAGCGGATTCAAGACCCCTTCATGGGAAGAACCTCAAGACCTCCTCACGGAGAAGATTGTGCTACTTGTATCGTCCCTAGTTGACTATGGATCTTGTATCTCTTTTGTGTTCGAGGATCTATCATATGTGTGATCATTCTTGTTGGTTTTAGTGTTTCTTTCGTGTTTTCCCTCGCGTTTCCCCTCGTGTTTCCCCTCGGGTTCCTCATGTTCCTCGCGGGATCCGCTTCTTTCATGAAAGTTCGGCCCTCTAGGGTTCCACCCTACATCATCTTGGTATCTAGAGCCACGTTGATCACGATTTTGGAGCCTCACCGTTGTGTTTTCTAGCCTTGTTTTGTTGATTTTGTCCCTAATTCGAAAATTCCCCACAAAAATAGCCCTATTTTTTATTTGTGATTTGTTGGTGTGATGAAATTTTGTTGGATTTGATCCGTGGATTTTCTTTGCCTTGAGTGGATCTAGCTTTCCCCCATCATCTCCACCTTTTCCATCCACAAAATCGCCCGGATTCGACGGATTTTGACCTCTCCACCTCGAACCCTAGCAGTTCATCCCGTGCCCGGATTTCGCACAGGCACCGGATGTCCGGCAGCTTACGGACATCCGACGACCGTAAAACCCTGA
>NC_041388.1:372319393-372331680 GCF_002162155.2 Triticum dicoccoides | reverse complement strand
ACGCATTCTTGTACTACCTCCATTTTCCGCAACCACCACTGCTTACTCGTCTTGCACCCCGATACGTTTTTGCCACATTGAGCTTTGAGAATTTGAGTTGCGGTTCCGTGTCCTATTGTGTTTCGGCTATTTAGGTATGTTTTGTCATCAACATCACGGTCACTCATCTTCACCACGGATTCGTCATCGACAACAACCACTCCACCACTCCACCATTTTGACACCATACCGTAAGCAAGAATCGGTAACCTCATCGTGGTATCGTGATACATCATTCTTGCCATTACATTGATAGCCATCATAGCCTTACTTTTTGCGTCGCTTACCCATCGAGACTAGCCTTTGAGTATTGCCGACAACGTGACTTGTGCACATTAGTGATCATACTTCCCATAGCATAAATACCATATCATTGGTGCATATCTTGGTATCATCTCTTGTGTCACAAAGTTGTCATTGCATACACAATTGCTATCTTGATTCGTGAAGCATTGCATGAGTAAAGAGCTCAAAAGAAAAGATCCAAACAAGCTTTTAAGCAAAATAGGAAAGATACGCAAAGAGCTTTTAAGCAAGAACCATAGCATCATACAACATTAAGATTGTCATACTAGATCATCTTGGATCATATCATCGTAATACCATACATAGAGCATACTTAGGAGAGAAACCATTGCATTTTTGCTTAGTAGGTTGTGCACAAGTTTTCGTATCCGCCTGTTGTGTAATCGTGCTAGCATCTCTCTAGTGTTGTGCAATAAGAGCATTTTCGTGGATTCCACATTTTGGATCATCCTTGGTTGCGCGACCCCATTTATCTCTTTGTGTGTGTGTGTGTTTCCGTGTACCACATTTTTCTATTGGTCTACTTGTTGCATTGCAAACTTGCGAATCTTTTCCAACATTATTGAAGCTCACTAACAATTGCATCAAATTTTGTGCCACCATCCTAACCGAACTCCACCATAAGCTTTTACTTGTGTAGGTGTGAGAACCCGACAAGAATTGGTACCAATTGTGCTATTTCCTTGTTCCACATTGGAGTGATCATTGATCCATCTTCAACTTCGGTCAAGGTACATTTGGTATTGTTCTTCTTCTACCACTCACACAATTGTTTGGAATGATGGATAGGCCAAGTACTTCTACCAAGCCACTCTTCCTCGAGCAAGACGACGACATGTCTTTATACATCACAAAGAGCCACCTCTTTGGTGCACAACGTGCTTTGCATCAAGAGCAACAAGTAATGAGTGAACGCATCGACGACCTCGCCACCGACTTGCGACTCTCCGAGCAACGTACAAGAGACTATTTCGACAACAAGCTCGACGACCACAAGCAAGAGAACGACGCAAGAATGGACGAGATTCGTGCTTCGTTGCTCAACCGCTCTCCTTCCACTTCGTCCTCATCAAGACGGAGCCGCTCAAGTCGACACTCCAACTACACCATCTCTGGCTCAAGTACACCTACATCGAACACTCTTCGTCGTGCCGCTCGTCAAGATCGTCACGCGAACCGCAATCCTCTACACGACAACGACTATCAAGAGCAAGCTCGTGCGCAAGAACATCGACATCGTCAAAACCAAGCAACTCTCGATCAAGCACAAGAACGGCAACGACAACGCCAACAAGAAGAGGAAGAGTGAGCGCGTCTACACCAAGATGCACAAGATGCCGAGGCACAACACCAAGAACAACAATTGCGAGAATCTAAAGCACTAGAGGCGCAACATTCACTCTACAATACAAATACGCCGTTGCCCAACACAACCGCCATAGGCGCGAAGAGGTTCAAGAGACGAACTACCAATCACGTGTGCATCGTCAAGTTCCTCAAGATCATCCTCAACCTCGCCAAGAACCTCAAGTTCAACAAGAACAAGTTGAGAGAGACGACCCTCCTCGTCAACGACGTCATCATCCCTGATCCCAACACAATGAAGAGCAACGCTACGACAAGCTAAAGTTCACCATGCCCAAGTTCAATGGAAGCAATGATCCCGAAGAGTACCTTTCATGGGCATTGAAGGTCGACAAAATCTTCCGCTTGCACAACTATGAAGAAGAGAAGAAGATCACGATGGCATCCCTTGAGTTCCAAGATTACTTCCTCATTTGGTGGGAACAAGTCATTGAGTGTTGAGAGGCAAGAGGTGAACCACCCATCTCTACTTGGGCGCAAATGAAGGATGTCATGAGAGCACGCTTCGTGCCAACCTACTACAACCGCGACCTCTTCAAGAAACTCCAACTACTCAAGTAAGGAACCAAGAGTGTTGAATAATACTACAAGGAAATGGAGCTTGCAATTATACGAGCCAATGTCACGGAAGATGATGAGCAAACTATGGCACGTTTCTTGAATGGACTCAATCATCCTATCAAGAAGATCGCTGATACGTCTCCGTCGTATCTATAATTTTTGATTGTTCCATGCCAATATTCTACAACTTTCATATACTTTTGGCAATTTTTTATACTATTTTTGGGACTAACATATTGATCTAGTGCCCAGTGCCAGTTCCTGTTTGTTGCATGTTTTTTGTTTCGCAAAATATCCATATCAAACGGAGTCCAAACGGGATAAAAACTGACGGGATTTTTTTTGGAATATATGTGATTTTTGGGAAGAAAAATCCACGTGAGACGATGCCCGAGGGGGCCACGAGGCAAGGGGTCGCGCCCCTGACCCTTGTGGCCACCCCGTAAGGCAGTTGGTGCCCTTCTTTCGCCGCAAGAAATCTAATATCCGGATAGAGATCGTGTTAAAATTTCAGCCCAATCGAAGTTATGGATCTCCGGGAATATAAGAAATGGTGAAAGGGCAGAATCGGAGAACGCAAAAACAGAGAGAGACAGAGAGACAGATCCAATCTCAGAGGGGCTCTCGCCCCTCCCACGCCATGGAGACCAAGGACCTGAGGGGAAACCCTTCTCCCATTTAGGGAGGAGTTTAAGGAAGAAGAAGAATGTGGGGGTCTCTCTCCCCCTCGCTTCCGGTGGCGTCGGAGGGCCACCAGGGGCCATCATCATCACCGCAATCTTCACCAACAACTTCACCGCCATCATCACCAACTCTTCTCCCCTCTATGCAGCGGTGTAACCTCTCTCTTACCCGCTGTAATCTCTACTTAAACATGGTGCTCAATGCTATATATTATTTCCCAATGATGTATGGCTATCCTATGATGTTTGAGTAGATCCATTTTGTCCTATGGGTTATTTGATGATCGTGATTGGTTTGAGTTGCATGTTTTATTATTGGTGCTGTCCTATGGTGCTCTGTGTGTCGCGCAAGCGTGAGGGATCCCCACTGTAGGGTTTGCAATATGTTCATGATTTGCTTATGGTGGGTGGCGTGAGTGACAGAAGCACAGATCCGAGTAAGTAGGTTGTTTGTGTATGGGATAAAGAGGACTTGATACTTTAATGCTATGGTTGGTTTTTACTTTAATGATCTTTAGTAGTTGCGGATGCTTGCTAGAGTTCCAATCATAAGTGCATATGATCCAAGTAGAGAAAGTATGTTAGCTTATGCCTCTCCCTCAAATAAAATCGCAATAATGATTACTGGTCTAGTTATCGATTGCCTAGGGACAAATAACTTTCTTGTGTGACAACAAGCTCTCTACTAAAACTAACTTAGTTGTGTCTTTATCTAAACAACCCCTACTTTTTATTTACATGCTCTTTATTACCTTGTAACCCTATCCAACAACACCTACAAAATACTTCTAGTTTCATACTTGTTCTAGGTAAAGCGAACGTCAAGCGTGCGTAGAGTTGTATCGGTGGTCGATAGAACTTGAGGGAATATTTGTCCTACCTTTAGCTCCTCGTTGGGTTCGACACTCTTACTTATCGAAAACTGTTGGTTCCGTTGATTCTTTTGAAATATCCCTTTTTGATGATGCTTGCTATGCTTGTGGCCAAGATGCCAATATAAATTATGCTTATGGAGATGAACTTGCTATAGTTCCTTATGTTAAACATGAAATTGTTGCTATTGCACCCACGCATGATAGTCCTATTATCTTTTTGAATTATCCCGACTACACTATATCGGAGAAGTTTGCACTTATTAAAGATTATATTGATGGGTTGCGTTTTACTATTACTTTGATGAATATAATATGCATGTGCTTGCTGCTCCTACTTGCAATTATTATGAGAGAGGAACTATATCTCCACCTCTTTATGTTTCCAATACGATAAAATTGCAAGAAACTGTTTATACTATGCATTGACCTTTACTATGTGTGCATGAATTGTTCTTTTATGACATGCGATGCATAGGAAGAGAGTTAGACTTCATCATTGCTTGATTTATGTTACTTTGTGCTCAGTACTAAATGTCAAATCATTGCTAATTAAAATTGGCTTCGATATACCTTGGGATCCTAGTGGATCCATTACCTGAGCACTATATGCCTAGCTTAATGACTTTAAAGAAAGCGCTGCCAGGGAGACAACCCGGAAGTTTTAGAGAGTCATTTATTTCTGTTGTGTGCTTTTATAAAGTTTAAAAATAAAAATAATGTGCCAAGATTTGCCTTTAGGATGTTTACTTTGCTTGTTGGTTTGTACGGTGCATGACAGAAACTTTGGCTGTAGTGCGTGATTTTACATTTTTTACTGGAACGTCAAATGGTTCTGAAACTTTTTGCACTGTCTTTCTATACAAATATTTTATTTTTCCTAATTTTGGTAGAATTGTTGGAGTACCAGAGGTATGGTGAATGTTCAGATTATTACAGACTGTTCTATTTTAGACAGATTCTGTTTTTGATGCATAGTTTGCTTGTTTTGATGAAACTATCAATTTATATCAGTGGATTAAGCCATGGAAAAGTTATATTACAGTAGACACAATGCAAAAACAAAATATGAATTGGTTTGCAACAGTACTTAGAGTAGTGATTTGCTTTATTATACTAACGGATCTTACCGAGTTTTCTGTTGAAGTTTTGTGTGGATGAAGTGTTCGATGATCGAGAAGGTCTCGATGTGAGAAGAAGGAAGAGAGGCAAGAGCTCAAGCTTGGGGATGACCGAGGCACCCCAAGTAAATATTCAAGGAGACTCAAGCATCTAAGCTTGGGGATGCCCCGGAAGGCATCCCATCTTTCTTCAACAAGTATCAGTATGTTTTCGGATTCGTTTCGTTCATGCGATATGTGCAATCTTGGAGCGTCTTTTGCATTTAGTTTTCATTTTTATCTTATGCACCATGCTGGTATGAGATAGTCCTTGGTTGATTTATAGAATGCTCTATGCACTTCACTTATATCTTTTGAGTATGGCTTTATAGAATGCTTCATGTGCTTCACTTATATCATTTGAAGTTTGGATTGCCTGTTTCTCTTCACATAGAAAACCGCCATTTGTAGAATGCTCTTTTGCTTCACTTATATTTGTTAGAGCGTGGGCATATCTTTTGTAGAAAGAATTAAACTCTCTTGCTTCACTTATATCTATTTAGAGAGATGACAGGATCTGGTCATTCACATGGTTAGTCATAGAATCCTACATAAACTTGTAGATCACTGAATATGATATGTTTGATTCCTTGCAATAGTTTTGCAATATAAAGATGGTGATATTAGAGTCATGCTAGTGGGTAGTTGTGGATTAGTAGAAATACTTGTGTTGAGGTTTGTGATTCCCGTAGCATGCACGTATGGTGAACCGTTATGTAACGAAGTCGGAGCATGAGGTATTTATTAATTGTCTTCCTTATGAGTGGCGGTCGGGGACGAGCGATGGTATTTTCCTACCAATCTATCCCCCTAGGGGCATGCGTAGTAGTACTGTGCTTCGAGGGCTAATAAACTTTTGCAATAAGTATATGAGTTCTTTATGACTAATGTGAGTCCATGGATTATACGCACTCTCACCCTTCCATCATTGCTAGCCTCTTCGGTACCGTGCATTGCCCTTTCTCACCTCGAGAGTTGGTGCAAACTTCGCCGGTGCATCCAAACCCCGTGATACGATACGCTCTATCACACATAAGACTCCTTATATCTTCCTCAAAACAGCCACCATACCTACCTATCATGGCATTTCCATAGCCATTCTGAGATATATTGCCATGCAACTTCCATCATCATCATATACATGACTTGAGCATTTATTGTCATATTGCTTTGCATGATCGTAAGATAGCTAGCATGATGTTTTCATGGCTTGTCCGTTTTTGATGTCATTGCTATATGCTAAATCATTAGACATCCCGGTACACCGCCGGAGGCATTCATATAGAGTCATATCTTTGTTCTAGACATCTAGTTGTAATATTGAGTTGTAAGTAAATAAAAGTGTGATGATCATCATTATTAGAGCATTGCTCCAGTGAGGAAAGGATGATGGAGATTATGATTCCCCCACAAGTCAGGATGAGACTCCGGACAAAAAAATAAAAATAAAAAATAAAAAAAGAGAAAGGCCAAAAAAAGAGAAGGCCCCAAAAAAGAAAAAAAAAGAAAAAAATGAGAGAAAAAGAGAGAAGGGGCATGATACGTCTCCAACGTATCTATAATTTTTGATTGCTCCATGCTATATTATCTACTGTTTTGGACATTATTGGGCTTTATTATCCACTTTTATATTATTTTTGGGACTAACCTATTAACCGGAGGCCCAGCCCAGAATTGTTGTTTTTTGCTTGTTTTAGGGTTTCGAAGAAAAGGAATATCAAACGGAGTCCAAACGGAATGAAACCTTCGGGAACGTGATTTTCTCAACAAACAAGACACAGGAGACTTGGACCCTACGTCAAGACACAAAAGAGGAGGCCACGAGGTAGGGGGGCACGCCTACCCCCCCGGCGCGCCCTCCACCCTTGTGGGCCCCCTGTTGGTCCACCGACGTACTCCTTCCTCCTATATATACCTACGTACCCCCAAACAATCAGATACGGAGCCAAAAACCTAATTCCACCACCGCAACTTTCTGTATCCACGAGATCCCATCTTGGGGCCTGTTCCGAAGCTCCGCCGGAGGGGGCATCGATCACGGAGGGCTTCTACATCAACACCATAGCCCCTCCGATGAAGTGTGAGTAGTTTACCTCAGACCTACGGGTCCATAGTTATTAGCTAGATGGCTTCTTCTCTCTTTTTGGATCTCAATACAATGTTCTCCCCCTCTCTTGTGGCGAACTATTTGATGTAATCTTCTTTTTGCGGTGTGTTTGTTGAGATCGATGAATCGTGTGTTTATGATCAAGTCTATCTATGAACAATATTTGAATCTTCTCTGAATTCTTTTATGTATGATTGGTTATCTTTGCAAGTCTCTTTGAATTATCAGTTTGGTTTGGCCTACTAGATTGATCTTTCTTGCAATGGAAGAAGTGCTTAGCTTTGAGTTCAATCTTGCGGTGTCCTTTCCCAGTGACAGTAGGGGCAGCAAGGCACGTATTGTATTGTTGCCATCGAGGATAACAAGATGGGGTTTTCATCATATTGCATGAGTTTATCCCTCTACATCATGTCATCTTGCTTAAGGTGTTACTCTGTTTTTAACTTAATACTCTAGATGCATGCTGGATAGCGGTTGATGAGTGGAGTAATAGTAGTAGATGCAGGCAGGAGTCAGTCTACTTGTCTCGGACGTGATGCCTATATACATGATCATACCTAGATATTCTCATAACTATGCTCAATTCTGTCAATTGCTCAACAGTAATTTATTCACCCACCGTAGAATACCTATGCTCTCGAGAGAAGCCACTAGTGAAACCTAGGGCCCCCGGGTCTATCTTTATCATATTAATCTCCTACTACTTAGTTATTTCCTTTTCTTTTTTACTTTTGCCTTTATTTTCCTTTGCATATTTATCACAAAAATACAAAAATATTATCTTATCATATCTATCAGATCTCACTCTCGTAAGTGGTCGTGTAGGGATTGACAACCCCTATTCGCGTTGGTTGCGAGGATTTATTTGTTTTGTGCAGGTACGAGGGACTCGCGCGTAGCCTCCTACTGGATTGATACCTTGGTTCTCAAAAACTGAGGGAAATACTTACGCTACTTTGCTGCATCATCCCTTCCTCTTCGGGGAAAACCAACGCAGTGCTCAAGAGGTAGCAAGAAGGATTTTTGGCGCCGTTGCCGGGGAGGTCTACACAAAAGTCAACATACCAAGTACCCATCACATACCCTTATCTCCTGCATTACATTATTTGCCATTTGCCTCTCATTTTTCTCTCCCCAACTTCACCCTTGCCGTTTTATTTGCCCTCTCTCTCTATCCTCCCTCTCTTTCTCTATTTGCCTCTTTTTGCTCGCTTGCTTTTTTGTTTGCTTGTGTGTTAGTTCGTTTGCTTGTCGTTATGGCTAGTCCCTTATCTTCTCCGTTGTCTCCCGAGAGTGAAATTCTAAATTTTAAGCAAAGGGAGGGAGAAAATCTAAAATATGCTTGGTATAGAATTTGCAATGCTCAAAATAGATCCACTAGGAAGCAATCTACTTCCGTTCTTCTTTGCAATTTTTATGCAGGCATTACTCCTTAGCACAGATATGTCCTTGATACTATTACTGGAGGGAACTTCTTGGGTAGCCATACTTTTGATTCTTATAATGCTATGATAGATTTGTTTGGCTCACCCCCTCTTTTGGTTAATGGAACTGTATTAACTTTGGAGCATGTAATGCAAATACTTGAAATTATTGAAAATAAGGTTGCTACTGTAGAGTTAATTGAAAATTTGGATAAAAAGATCCACAACCGAATCTCTCAATATGGATCTAAAGTAGGAGTCACTTTGAAAAATATTAAAGAGAAGGAACCCATAGTTAATGAGAAAATAAACCACGATTCCACTAGAATTGATAAAATTGAGGATATTATTACCAACTTGGGAACCACTTTTTCTTCCATAAAGAACACTCCAAGTACTCCCACTAAAATTTACAAGCTTATGTATGTTCCTAAGAATAAGGGTGAATCCTCTAGTAAGGAAACTGCGGATCTCAAATCTATAAGTGTTCATCCCAATCTTTTTGCTATCAATAAGGAACCATTTGTTACAAACGATTTTTTCGATCTTGTGCCTAAAAATTTGATAATCAATAAAAAGAAAGAAATTCCTAAAGATGGTAGATGACCCATTGAAGAATTGCCTACCAAAGATGGCAATACCTAGATCTATCCTTGTTTGTTATGCCTAGCTAGGGGCGTTAAACGATAGCGCTTATTGGGAGGCAACCCAATTTTATTTTTTATTCCTTGCTTTTTGCTCCCGTTTAGTAATAAATAAATAATTTATCTAGCCTCTATTTTGGTTGTGTTTTTTGTGTTTAATTAGTGTTTGTGCCAAGTAGAACCGTTGGGAAGACTTGGGGAAAGTCTTGTTAAACTTGCTGTAAAAAAACAGAAACTTTAGCGCTCACGATAACTGCTGCCATTTTTATTTGGAAAGTGATATTTAGTTAATTATTTTTTCAGATGATTAATAGATAAATTACTCACGTCCAGCAATTTATTTTAGAATTTTTGGGGTTCCAGATCTTACACTAGCTACATATTACTACAGACTGTTCTGTTTTTGACAGATTCTGTTTTTCATGTGTTGTTTGCTTATTTTGATGAATCTATGGCTAGTAAAATAGTTTATAAACCATAGAGAAGTTGGAATACAGTAGGTATAACACCAATATAAATAAAGAATTAGTTCATTACAGTACCTTGAAGTGGTCTTTTGTTTTCTTTCGCTAACGGAGCTCACGAGATTTTCTACTTTAAGTTTTGTATTGTGAAGTTTTCAAGTTTTGGGTAAGGATTTGATGGATTATGCAACAAGGAGTGGCAAGAGCCTAAGCTTGGGGATGCCCATGGCACCCCTAATATAATCTAATGACACCTAAAAGCCAAGGCTTGGGGATGCCCCGGAAGGCATCCCCTCTTTCGTCTACTTCTATCGGTAACTTTACTTGGAGCTATATTTTTATTCGCCACATGATATGTGTTTTGCTTGGAGCGTCTTGTATGATTTTAGTCTTTACTTTTTAGTTTACCACAATCATCCTTGCTGTACACACCTTTTGAGAGAGTCATACATGATTTGGAATTTGTTAGGATACTCTATGTGCTTCGCTTATATCTTTTGAGTTATGTAGTTTTGCTCTAGTACTTCACTTATATCTTTTAGAGCACGGTGGTGGATTCGTTTTATAGAAACTATTGATCTATCATGCTTCACTTAGATTATTTTTGAGAGTCTTAAATAGCATGGTAATTTTCTTAAAATCCTAATATGCCTGGTATACAAGATTAATAATAAAACTTTCTTATGAGTGTGTTGAATGCTATGAGAAGTTCGATGCTTGATAATTGTTTTGAGATATGAAGATGGTGATATTAAAGTTGTGCTAGTAGAGTAGTTGTGAATTTGAAGAATACTTGTGTTAAAGTTTGTGATTCCCGTAGCATGCACGTATGGTGAACCGTTATGTGATGAAGTTAGAGCATGATTTATTTTTTGATTGTCTTCCTTATGAGTGGCGGTCGGGGACGAGCAATGGTCTTTTCCTACCAATCTATCCCCCTAGGAGCATGCGTGTAATACTTTGCTTTGATAACTTGTAGATTTTTGCAATAAGTATATGAGTTCTTTATGACTAATGTTAAGTCCATGGATTATACGCTCTTTTCTCACCTTTCCACCTTTGCTAGCCTCTCTAATACCGCGCACCTTTCGCTGGTATCATACACCCACCATATACCTTCCTCAAAACAGCCACCACACCTACCTATTATGGCATTTCCATAGCCATTCTGAGATATATTGCCATGCAACTTTCCACCGTTCCGTTTATTATGACACACTCCATCATTGTCATATTTCTTAGCATGATCATGCAGTTGACATCGTAATTGTGGCAAAGCCACCGTTCATAATTCTTTCATACATGTCACTCATGAGTCATTGCATATCCCGGTACACCGCCGGAGGCATTCATATAGAGTCATATTTTGTTCTAAGTATCGAGTTGTAATTGTTGAGTTGTAAGAAAAATAAAAGTGTGATGATCATCATTATTAGAGCATTGTCCCAGTGAGGAAAGGATGATGGAGACTATGATTCCCCCACAAGTCGGGATGAGACTCCGGACAAAAAAAGGGAGAAAGAAAAGAGGCCATAAAAAAAGAGAAAATGCCCAAATAAAAAAATGAGAGAAAAAGAGAGAAGGGACAATGTTACTATCCTTTTACCACACTTGTGCTGCAAAGTAGCACCATGATATTCATGATAGAGAGTCTCCTATGTTATGACTTTCATATACTAGTGGGAATTTTTCATTATAGAACTTGGCTTGTATATTCCAATGATGGGCTTCCTCAAAATGCCCTGGGTCTTCATGAGCAAGCAAGTTGGATGCACACCCACTTAGTTTCTTTTTGAGCTTTCATATACTTATAGCTCTAGTGCATCCGTTGCATGGCAATCCCTACTCACTCACATTGATATCTATTGATGGTCATCTCCATAGCCCGTTGATACGCCTAGTTGATGTGAGACTATCTTCTCCCTTTTTGTCTTCTCCACAACCACCATTCTATTCCACCTATAGTGCTATATCCATGGCTCACGCTCATTTATTGCGTGAAGATTGAAAAAGTTAGAGAATGTCAAAAGTATGAAATAATTGCTTGGCTTGTCATCGGGGTTGTGTATGATTTAAATATTTTGTGTGGTGAAGATGGAGCATAGCCAGACTATATGATTTTGTAGGGATAACTTTCTTTGGCCATGTTATTTTGAGAAGACATAATTACTTTGTTAGTATGCTTGAAGTATTATTATTTTTATGTAAATATTAAACTTTTGTCTTGAATCTTTCGGATCTGAATATTCATACCACAATTAAGAAGAATTACATTAAAATTATGCCAAGTAGCACTCCGCATCAAAAATTCTGTTTTTATCATTTACCTACTCGAGGACGAGCAGGAATTAAGCTTGGGGATGCTTGATACGTCTCCAACGTATCTATAATTTTTGATTGCTATATTATCTACTGTTTTGGACATTATTGGGCTTTATTATCCACTTTTATATTATTTTTGGGACTAACCTATTAACCGGAGGCCCAACCCAGAATTGTTGTTTTTTGCCTGTTTCAGGGTTTCGAAGAAAAGGAATATCAAACGGAGTCCAAACGGAATGACACCTTTGGGAACGTGATTTTCTCAACGAACAAGACCCAAGAGACTTGGACCCTACGTCAAGACACAAAAGAGGAGGCCACGAGGTAGGGGGCGCGCCTA
>NC_041388.1:372296335-372319383 GCF_002162155.2 Triticum dicoccoides | reverse complement strand
CATGGGCCCCCCTGTTGCTCCACCGACGTACTCCTTCCTCCTATATATACCTACATACCCCCAACGATCAGATACGGAGCCAAAAACCTAATTCCACGCCGCAACTTTCTGTATCCACGAGATCCCATCTTGGGGCCTGTTCCGAAGCTCCGCCAGAGGGGGCATCGATCATGGAGGGCTTCTACATCAACACCATAGCCCCTCCGATGAAGTGTGAGTAGTTTACCTCAGACCTACGGGTCCATAGTTATTAGCTAGATGTCTTCTTCTCTCTTTTTGGATCTCAATACAATGTTCTCCCCCCCTCTTGTGGAGAACTATTCTATGTAATCTTCTTTTTGCGGTGTGTTTGTTGAGATCGATGAATTGTGGGTTTATGATCAAGTCTATCTATGAACAATATTTGAATCTTCTCTGAATTCTTTTATGTTTTATTGGTTATCTTTGCAAGTCTCTTCGAATTTTCAGTTTTGGTTTGGCCTACTAGATTGATCTTTCTTGCAATGGGAGAAGTGCTTAGCTTTGGGTTCAATCTTGCGGTGTCCTTTCCCAGTGACAGTAGGGGTAGCAAGGCACATATTGTATTGTTGCCATCGAGGATAACAAGATGGAGTTTTCATCATATTGCATGAGTTTATCCCTCTACATCCTGTCATCTTGCTTAAGGTGTTACTCTGTTTTTAACTTAATACTCTAGATGCATGCTGGATAGCGGTCGATGAGTGGAGTAATAGTAGTAGATGCAGGCAGGAGTCGGTCTACTTGTCTCGGACGTGATGCCTATATACACGATCATACCTAGATATTCTCATAACTATGCTCAATTCTGTCAATTGCTCAACAGTAATTTGTTCACCCACCGTAGAATACCTATGCTCTTGAGAGAAGCCACTAGTGAAACCTATGGCCCCGGGTCTATCTTTATCATATTAATCTCATACTACTTAGTTATTTCCTTTGCTTTTTACTTTTGCCTTTATTTTACTTTGCATCTTTATCACAAAAATACCAAAAGTATTATCTTATCATATCTATCGGATCTCACTCCCGTAAGTGGCCGTGTAGGGATTGACAACCCCTATTCACGTTGGTTGCGAGGATTTATTTGTTTTGTGCAGGTACGAGGGACACGCGCGTAGCCTGCTACTAGATTGATACCTTGGTTCTCAAAAACTGAGGGAAATACTTACGCTACTTTGCTGCATCATCCCTTCCTCTTCGGGGAAAACCAACGCAGTGCTCAAGAGGTAGCAGGGCAATGTTACTATCCTTTTACCACACTTGTGTTTCAGAGTAGCACCATGTTCTTCATATAGAGAGTCTCTTGAGTTATCACTTTCATATACTAGTGGGAATTTTCATTATAGAACTTGGCTTGTATATTCCAACAATGGGCTTCCTCAAATGCCCTAGGTCTTCATGAGCAAGCAAGTTGGATGCACACCCACTTAGTTTTCAGTTTGAACTTTCATACACTTATAGCTCTTAGTGCATCCGTTGCATGGCAATCCCTACTCCTTGCATTGACGTCAATTGATGGGCATCTCCATAGCCCATTGATTAGCCGCGTCGATGTGAGACTTTCTTCCTTTTTTGTCTTCTCCACATAACCCCCATCATCATATTCTATTCCACCTATAGTGCTATATCCATGGCTTGCGCTCATGTATTGTGTGAGGGTTGAAAAAGCTGAAGTGCGTTAAAAAGTATGAACCAATTGCTCGGCTTGTCATCGGGGTTGTGCATGATGTGAATATTTTGTGTGGTGAAGATGGAGCATAGCCAGACTATATGATTTTGTAGGTGTCGTAGAACCGTCACGGCAGATGTCCTAGTGTGAGGACTTAGTCGTGAGGCCAACACATCTATGTGGTAGCTTGAGAGGGGTTGAGCGGAATCGAGGGAGGCAACACAAGACAAGGATTTAGACAGCTTCGGGCCCCGGGAAACATCATCCGGTAATAGCCCTACGTGCTGTTTGTGGATAGATCTCATTATGATCATGAGGAAGTCGCCGTAAACCGGCTCTTCCAGTTAACCCTAACCCTTTAAGATTGTTTCTTCCTACTTGTCCCTCTTTGGGGAGTCCCACCCCTCCTTATATATGTTGAAGGGGCGGGTTACATGTAGAGTCTAACTCGGACTTAAGACTTAACTATTATAACTTCTCTTCTTGGGCTTCTTAACACCTTGGGCTTCATAACGTCTCGGGCTTCATAACTCCTGGCAACCCAGTTACCACTGCCTGCCCGGGAGTTAACTGGTGCCGGTTTAAGATGGTCTGCCGGGAGTTAACTGGTGCCGGTTTAAGAATGTCTGCTGAGTTATCATCTGACTTAACTCCTGTCTTAACTGTCAGCCGGTTTAACAACCGGCCCATTTACCGTCTGGGTTAACTGCCTGTTTTACCTGTTTGTCTTAACTGTCACCCGGTTTACCGTCTGACTTAACACCAATTGGTTTACCACCTGCCTTAACACCTGCCGGTTTACCACCTGCTTTAACACCTGCCGGTTTACCACCTGCTTTAACACCTGCCGGTTTACTAAGTCCCAGTCGGGTTATAACTCCGGCCGGATCATACCGCGGGGTATATCCCCGACATTAGCCCCCAGTTTAATTTGGATTTATCCATGTTAAATTGATCCTGATCATCCTTAAGTCTTTGTCACTTCCTTCTTCTATAAAATCCGAGTCAATGGGCCAGCTTCATAATCAATTTGCTGACATTGGTTTGTCACAGAGAAATATTGTGAAGAATAACTCCTTTTGACTTCAGCTCCCAATGCTCAAAAATATTGGCCTTTGAAATACTCATCTGATCTTCAGCCGGTTTAAGAATGTAGAACTTGTCGGTTCCGGTTTAAGAATGTAGAACTTGCCGGTTTAAGAATGTAAAACTTTACCGGTTTACCATTGCCAAAATTGCTGGTTTAAGAATATTGATGGTACCGGATGATACATCTCCATCGTATCTACTTTTCCAAACACTTTTGCCCTTGTTTTGGACTCTAACTTGTATGATTTGAATGGAACTAACCCGGACTGACGCTGTTTTCAATAGAATTACCATGATGTTGTTTTATGTGCAGAAAACAAATATTCTCGGAATGACCTGAAACTCCACGGGAGGTCTTAGAAAAAATAATAAAAATTCCTCGCCAAATATGAAGACCAGGGGCCCACACCCTTCTCACAAGGGTGGGGGGCGCCCCCCCTAGGGCGCGCCCCCTACCTCATGGGCCCCCTGGAGACCCTCCGACGCCAACTCCAACTCTATATATTTGCTTTTGGAGAGAAAAAAATCAGAGAGAAGAAATCATCACGTTTTACGATACGGAGCCGCCGCCAAGCCCTAAAAACTCTCGGGAGGGCTGATCTGGAGTCCGTTCGGGTCTCCGGAGAGGGGGATTCGTCGCCGCCGTCGTCATCATCAACCATCCTCCATCACCAATTTCATGATGCTCACCGCCGTGCGTGAGTAATTGCATCGTAGGCTTGCTGGACGGTGATGGGTTGGATGAGATTTATCATGTAATCGAGTTAGTTTTGCTAGGGTTTGATCCCTAGTATCCATTATGTTCTGAGATTGATGTTGCTATGACTTTGCTATGCTTAATGCTTGTCACTAGGGCCCGAGTGCCATGATTTCAGATCTGAACCTATTATGTTTTCATCAATATATGAGTGTTCTTGATCATATCTTGCAAGTATATAGTCACCTATTATGTGTTATGATCCGTTAACCCCGAAGTGACAATAATCAGGATACTTACCGGTGATGACCATAGTTTGAGGAGTTCATGTATTCACTATGTGCTAATGCTTTGTTCCGGTTCTGTATTAAAAGGAGGCCTTAATATCCCTTAGTTTCCAATAGGACCCCGCTGCCACGGGAGGGTAGGACAAAAGATGTCATGCAAGTTCTTTTCCATAAGCATGTATGACTATATACGGAATACATGCCTACATTACATTGACGAACTGGAGCTAGTTCTGTGTCACCCTATGTTATGACTGTTACATGATGAACCGCATCCGGCATAATTATCCATCACTGATCCGGTGCCTACGAGTTTTCCATATACTGGTTTACGCTTATTTACTTTCCCGCTGCTACTATTACAATCACTACAAAATACCAAAAACATTACTTTTGCTGTCTTTACTTTTGTTGCCGCTACCGCCACTATCATATTACTTTGCTACTAAACACTTTGCTGCAGATACTAAGTTTCCAGGTGTGGTTGAATTGACAACTCAGCTGCTAATACTTGAGAATATTCTTTGGCTCCCCTTGTGTCGAATCAATAAATTTGGGTTGAATACTCTACCCTCGAAAACTGTTGCGATCCCCTATACTTGCGGGTTATCAAGAAACTTTTTCTGGCGCCGTTGCCGGGGAACATAGCTCTATTCTTTGAGTCACTTGGGATTTATATCTGCTGGACACTATGAAGAACTTGAGAGATCCAAAAACCAAGATCTATCCCTCAACTACGAGGGGAGGTAAGGAACTGCCATCTAGCTCTGCACTTGATTCACCTTCTGTTATGAGTAAGTTTGCGACACCTACACCTGCTTCTGCTATTCGTTCTGATATGTCGCATGTTATTGATGATGCCACTTCTGCTATGCACGATACTTATGATGAAACTGCTTCTATGCCTGATACTACTGTGCCACTTAGTGATTTTCTAGAAGAACAAATTGCTAGGGCTAGAGAAAGAGAAATTATTGAATCTGAATACGATGATGATAGTGATGATGAAAATATGCCTGTTATTCCTGAGGGTTATTTATTTGATCGAGATGCTTCTTTAGCTATTTTAACTTGCAGAGATAGATATGAGCTTAAGAGGTTATTAATTAAATGAAACAAAGAATCACTTAGAGATAAAATGAAAACCGATCCTGCTTTTGCTACTTCACCTATATGTGTTCCTGATAAAGATTATGAATTCTCTGTTGATCCTGATATAATTACTTTAGTTGAATCTGATCCATTTTATGGCTATGAATCTGAAACTGTTGTGGCACATCTTACTAAGTTAAATGATATAGCTGCCCTGTTCACTAATAATGAGAGATCACGTTACCTCTATTTACTCAAAATATTTCCATTCTCATTAAAGGGTGATGCTAAGATATGGTTTAATTCTCTTGATCCTGGTTGTGTGCATAGTCCCCAGGATATGATATATTACTTCTCTGCTAAATATGTCCCTGCTCATAAGAAACAAGCTGCTTTGAGGGAAATATACAACTTTGTGCAAATTAAAGAAGAGAGTCTCCCACAAGCTTGGGGGAGGCTTCTCAAGTTACTTAATGCTTTGCCTGATCATCCTCTTAAGAAACCTGAAATACTTGATATCTTTTATAATGGACTAACCGATGCTTCCAGAGATTACTTGGATAGTTGTGCTGGTTCTCTTTTCAGGGAAAGAACACCGGATGAAGCTGAAATTCTATTGAATAATATGTTGACAAATGAAAATAATTGGGCACCTCCTGAGCCAGCTCCTGCTCCAATTATTGAGCCTGTCCCTAAACCAACTCCGAAGAAGAGAGGTATTCTATTTCTCAGTCCCGAAGATATGCAAGAGGCAAAGAAATCTATGAAATAAAAAGGTATTAAAGCTGAAGACGTTAAGAATTTACCTCCTATTGAAGAAATACATGGTCTTAATTCACTGCCTGTTGAAGAAACTTATGATCTCAATTATTTATTTACTGAAGAACCTCCTGATCCCGATATCCCGACACAGGTAGTAAAGGTAAATTCTGTCTATAGATATGATAAAGCTGAAGTCCCTCCTACTAAAATTGCTAGTCAATGCTTGGATGAGTTTGATAACTTTATGTATAAGCAAGATGATTTCAGTGCTTATTTTGGTAGACAATTAAAAGAAAATGCTTATATGATTAGACGCTTGGGTGATTATATGGCTGATATTAAAGGTGAATTTAAACTTGTTAGCAAACATGCTTCTATGGTTACCACTCAAGTAGAACAAGTACTTAAAGCTCAAAAAGAAGTGCTTAATGAAATGAATAGTAAGAAAAATGATTATGCTGTTAGAGTGGCTACTAGAACTGGTAGAATGACTCAGGAACCTTTGTATTCTGAAGGCCACCCTAAGAGTCCCTAGTTCTTCTAAAAAGAAGAAGAAGAAAAATGATAGAACTGTGCAAACTTCTAGTTAACCTATTGCTGAACCACCTGATAATCCAAATGATATATCTATGTCTGATGGTGAAACACAATCTGGTAATGAACATGAACCTAGTAAAAATATTAATGATAATGTTCATGATGATGCTCAACCAAGTAATGACAATGATGTAGAAATTGAACCTGCTGTTGATCTTGATAACCCACAATCAAAGAATCAACATTATGATAAAAGAGACTTTGTTGCTAGGAAACATGGTAAAGAAAGGGAACCTTGGGTTCAGAAACCCATGCCTTTTCCTCTGAAACCATCCAAGAAAAAGGATGGTGAGGATTTTGAGCGCTTTGCTGAAATGATTAGGCCTATCTTTTTGCGTATGAGATTAACTGATGTGCTCAAAACAAATCCTTATGCTAAATATATGAAAAATATCATTACTAATAAAGAGAAAGATACCGGAAGCTGATATTTCCACCATGCTTGCTAATTATACTTTTAAGGGTGGAATACCAAAGAAACTTGGAGACCCCGGAGTACGTACTATACCTTGCTCCATTAAAAGAAATTATATTAAAACTGCGTTATGTGATCTTGGAGCCGGTGTTAGTGTTATGCCTCTCTCTTTATATCATAGACTTGACTTGAATAAGTTGACACCTACCAAAATATCTTTGCAAATGGCTGATAAATCAACTGCCATACCTGTCGGTATTTGTGAGGATGTGCCTGTAGTGGTTGCAAACGTTACTATTTTAACAGACTTTGTTATTCTTGATATTCCTGAGGATGATAGTATGTATATTATTCTTGGAAGACCTTTTCTTAATACTGCAGGGGCTGTTATTGATTGCAACAAAGGCAATGTCACTTTTCATGTTAATGGTAATGAGCATACGGTACACTTTCCGAGGAAACAACCTCAAGTTCATAGTATCAACTCTATTGGAAAAATTTCATCGATTATATTTGGAGGTTTTGAATTTCCTCTTCCTACTATCAAGAATAAATATGATATTCTTATTAGGGGATGTGCATATCCTCGTTGAGGTAACTTAGTGTTATTCGAAATTTCTCTGGTTTCGTGATTATCGGAATGAGTTTGTTAACAAGACTTGATCAACCTTGTTAGTGGATTCTTTTTGATGAGTATGAGATGGATGAAACTAGAAGCACAAACTTTTGTACCCCACTTTTACTTTTTGTTATTTAAATAAAGTAAAAATAGTATTTTCTGTCTGTTTCCTGACTTATCCGTACAATATAAAAATATCCCAAAAATAAAAGTCCTCATAATGCCATGCCAATTTAATATGATTTTTTCAGGAATATTTGAGAATTTACTGTGCAAAAATTACCGCGGGAGGAGCTGCCACCTCGCCACGAGGGTGGTGGGCGCGCCCCCTGCCTCGTGGGCCCATGGTGGCCCTCCTCCACTTATCCCAACACCCATCTTCTTCCTCTATATCACACAAACCCGAAAAACCAACTCAAGCACGAGTTCCAGCCACTTTTGTTGTGATTTTTGATCTCCTTACTCAAGGCACGTCTCTCAAAACTGCTTGGGGAGATTGTTCCTTGGTATGTGACTCCTCCATTGGTCCAATTAGTTTTTGTTCTAGTGCTTTATTCATTGCAAATTTGTGCTGCATAGGTGACCATGTTCTTGAGCTTGCATGTCAAATTTATATGGTTCCAAGTAGTTCTAATCCTTGATATAGGGTCTAGGCACTTGTAGGAGTAGTTACTATCAGTTTTATTGAGTGTGGTTTACTTTTATTTTGGAGTTACTAAAAATTTCAGATTGTTTCAGAAAAATGATGAGGAGATTATTGAGGGGCTCATCAAGCCAAAGCTCGAAGGAAAAGGCACCGAAGCCTAAGTATAATTTGCCACGCACCACGGAGATTCGGGCGTGTGAATGGCCTTCTGATGATTCCTTGAGAGCGGCCGGTATCTATGAAGATTTTCATGAATTGGCTCACAATGCAGGCCTCACCGCTTTCCTCCATGACCAATGCGATCAGTATCTCTTACTCACAAATACCTTTGTGCAAAACTTTTATTTTCATGCTAGGAACTCACCACCTACGGTGGAATTTCATTTATATGATGAGCCTAAGGAGATGTCACTTTATGATTTCTGTCAGATTTGTTTAGTCCCTTTTGAGGGCAAGACAGAAAAACCACATCATGATGATGTGGCTGGGTTTATTGATAATATCACTGTAGGAGAAACCAGGAAGGTTTCCGATGCACGAATCACTAGCATACATTTTCCTGTTTTGCGTTACTTTGCATTATTTGCTAGTCGTTGTTTAATTGGACGTGGAAATTCTGGAAACCTTAGTATCCCTGATTTAATTATTCTGCTCCAAGGTTTATATAGTGATAACACTTTTAGTTTGGGTAGTATTATTGCTAGACGGTTGAATATGAACCGTACTAAGGGCCCCATCTTTGGAGGCATTTATGCCACACGCCTAGCAGCACATTTTAACATACCTATTAGGCATGTTGAGAAGGAAGAGAAAGTGCTACCCCGTGTTTATCTAGATCATAAAAGTATGGTGGCGCATGATTTTATTGTTAAAAATAGGGCAGGGGAGCTTAGATATCAATTGTTCTTTAATAAACATCATCCTGAGATTATTACCTTGCCTGCTCCTTCTTTGTTTGATTTGACTATAGGCATGTACCTTGTTCCGTTGACGGCTATTCACGCCTACCGGAACCCTGCACCAATCGAGGAGCCAGAACAGGAACCACAAGATGAGCCTCCGCGACAATCTGTTTATTCTTGGGATCCAGAGATGACTGTTAGCCAGTGGCAGTCAGAGTCTTCTTGTTCATCATAGTATGATCCCAACTATCCTTCCTCATCATAGTACGACCCCAACAACTATTATTATGGATATCCGCCAGGCCAGTCGTGGCCATAGACCAACTTAGGCCAAAAGCCTAAGCTTGGGGGAGTATGTATTTCTCACCGACATTACATTTATGTTCACACACACTCATTGCTAGATGTCGGTGCTCATACTTTTTCACTGTAATATCCATGCTAGTTTATTTTCCTTTTCCTGCTTTCTTCTTGTGTGTTTGTTAAACCTTAAGAAAAAAACCAAAAAATTAGTAGTAGTTTATTTTTCTGCTGTAGTAGTAATAATTAAAAAGAAAACCCAAAAATATTTCCCGTTCTTCTTTTGCTTGTTGGAAGCTTTCCCGTGTAAATGGTTTTATTTATTTTCTTTTCTTTGGGGGTCAGTAGGAGAAGACCATAATTAAATTGTTGAAGTGGCTCTTAAATGCATTATTGTTGATTTAACCGAGAGTCCATTTGCCTTGTCTTCTCCTGTTTATTGAATGCTCACAGATTCCAGCTTACTCCAATGCACGTGCACTCTTATTATTATTCACACCGTTCGGTCGTGCAAGTGAAAGGCAATTATGATGATATATGATGGACTGACTGAGATGAGAAAAGCTGGTATGAACTCGACCTCTTTTGTTTTTGTAAATATGATGAGCCCGTCGTCCTTGATTCAACTTATTATGAGTAAACATGTTTGCAATAACAATTAGAGATCAGAGTTGCTTGTGCCATGCTTGATTAGCTATGAGTTATAATGATTTACCTTGTATGCCAACATGCTATTGAGATGATTATGATGTGGTATGATGGGGTGGTATCCTCTTTTGAATGATTTAAGTGACTTGACTTGGCACATGTTCACGCATGTAGTTGAAACAAAATCAACATAGCCTTCACGATATTTATGTTCATGGTGGATTATATCCTATTCATGCTTGCATCCAATGTTTATTAATTTTAATGCATGTACATGGCTGTTGTCGCTCTCTAGTTGGTCGCTTCCCAGTCTTTTGCTAGCCTTCACCTGTACTAAGCGGGAATACTGCTTGTGCATCCGATCCCTTAAACCCCAAAGTTATTCCAGATGAGTCCACTATACCTTCCTATATGTGGTATCTACCTGCCATTCCAAGTAAATTTGTATGTGCCAAACTCTAAACCTTCAAATAAACATTCTGTTTTGTATGCTCGAATAGCTCATGTATCAACAAAGGTTGTCCTTATCTTCCGTGTTAGGCGGGTTATTCTCAAGAGGAGTGGACTCCGCTCCTCACTCACGAGAAAATGGCTGGTCACCGGGATGCCCAGTCCCATGCTTTATGCAAACTAAATCAAAATTAATTGCAAACAAAACTCCCCCTAGGACCTGATGTATGTTGGAGGCACTCGTTGTTCCGAGCAAGCCATGGATTGATGCCTGTTGGTGGAGGGGGAGTATAAACTTTACCATTCTGTTTGGGAACCGCCTGTTTAGCATGGAAGATATCGCCATCTCTTAGTTGTTACGTTGACAATGAAAGTATACTGCTCAAAATACAATTTATCTTATTTCAAAACCGAGCTCTGGCACCTCTGCAAATCCTTGCTTCCCTCTGCGAAGGGCCTATCCATTTACTTTTATGCTGAGTCATCATCCTCTTATTAAAAAGCACTAGCTGGAGAGCACAGCCGTCATTTGCATTAATCACTGTTAATTTATATTGGGTGTGACTATGATTGGATCTCTTTTACCATGAATTACAATGTCTAGTCAGTCCTTGATCTTTAAAGGTGCTCTGCATTTATGTTTTGCGGTCTCAGAAAGGGCTAGCGAGATACCATCTTGTTATATCATATTATGATCGTTTTGAGAAAGTGTTGTCATCCGAGATTTATTATTATGACTTGCTAGTTGATTATGCTATTGATATGAGTAATGATGAGACCTGAGAATTATTGCAAATGTGGTTAGTTATGATTTATGCTGAAAACTTGAATGCTGGCTTGACATAGTTACAACAACAAGAGCAAACAGAGTTTGTAAAAGTTCTTCTTTCTTTCTTTCTTTCAGTTTGTCAACTGAATTGCTTGAGGACAAGCAAGGGTTTAAGCTTGGGGGAGTTGATACGTCTCCGTCGTATCTACTTTTCCAAACACTTTTGCCCTTGTTTTGGACTCTAACTTGTATGATTTGAATGGAACTAACCCGGACTGACGCTGTTTTCAGCAGAATTACCATGATGTTGTTTTATGTGCAGAAAACAAATATTCTCGGAATGACCTGAAACTCCACGGGAGGTCTTAGAAAAAATAATAAAAAATCCTCGCCAAATATGAAGACCAGGGGGCCCACACCCTTCTCACGAGGGTGGGGGCGCGCCCCCTACCTCGTGGGCCCCCTGGAGACCCTCCGACGCCAACTCCAACTCTATATATTTGCTTTCGGAGAGAGAAAAATTAGAGAGAAGAAATCATCGCGTTTTACGATACGGAGCCGCCGCCAAGCCCTAAAACCTCTCGGGAGGGCTGATCTGGAGTCCATTCAGGGCTCCGGAGAGGGGGATTCGTCGCCGTCGTCATCATCAACCATCCTCCATCACCAATTTCATGATGCTCACCGCTGTGCGTGAGTAATTGCATCGTAGGCTTGCTGGACGGTGATGGGTTGGATGAGATTTATCATGTAATCGAGTTAGTTTTGTTAGGGTTTGATCCCTAGTATCCATTATGTTCTGAGATTGATGTTGCTATGACTTTGCTATGCTTAATGCTTGTCACTAGGGCCCGAGTGCCATGATTTCAGATCTGAACCTATTATGTTTTCATCAATATATGAGTGTTCTTGATCCTATCTTGCAAGTCTATAGTCACCTATTATGTGTTATGATCCGTAACCCCAAAGTGACAATAATCGGGATACTTACCGGTGATGACCATAGTTTGAGGAGTTCATGTATTCACTATGTGCTAATGCTTTGTTCCGGTTCTGTATTAAAAGGAGGCCTTAATATCCCTTAGTTTCCAGTAGGACCCCGCTGCCACGGGAGGGTAGGACAAAAGATGTCATGCAAGTTCTTTTCCATAAGCACGTATGACTATATACGGAATACATGCCTACATTACATTGACGAACTGGAGCTAGTTCTGTGTCACTCTATGTTATGACTGTTACATGATGAACCGCATCTGGCATAATTATCCATCACTGATCCGGTGCCTACGAGTTTTCCATATAGTGGTTTACGCTTATTTACTTTCCCGCTGCTACTGTTACAATCACTACAAAATACCAAAAACATCACTTTTGTTGTCTTTACTTTTGTTGCCGCTACCGCCACTATCATATTACTTTGCTACTAAACACTTTGCTGCAGATACTAAGTTTCCAGGTGTGGTTGAATTGACAACTCATCTGCTAATACTTGAGAATATTCTTTGGCTCCCCTTGTGTCGAATCAATAAATTTGGGTTGAATACTCTAACCTCGAAAACTCTTGCGATCCCCTATACTTGTGGGTTATCACCGGATCAGAACTGTTTGTTAACATTAGTTTTGAAAATATACCTCTTATATGCCTATCACTTGTAGCCCCCAAGTCTTAAGAAGGTAGCATAGCAACAGCTTAAGACTTGCTTCAATATGAATGTCACAAGCTTGAAGAAATCCAGGTTTTTCATCTCAATCACCAGTCAGAACTGAGTATTCCACATATATAGCCCCCAAGTGTCGGGTTGTCCTGCTTGCAGCAACCTGGGACTTGTAATTGCCTGATGCTCATAAAAACTTCAACCAGTGTAGCCCCCAAGGGCCGGGTTATTATGAAATAATGAGCAGGGACTTTATAAATATGATCATGTAAACTTGAGCAGCAATGTGTAGCCCCCAAGGGCCGGCTCAGCAAGATAATATTGAGCTGGGACTTTATATATACTTCATTGAGAATAACATTTATACGATGTAACCCCCATCATGGGGCTTGAACCCACGTCCACAAGGTTGAGAGCGTTGTGCTTTACCAACTGAGCAGTGGATCCTTCAATAATATATGAAAATTTGTGTACCTTGAATTGTTGATAGGAGCAACTGGTAGCCCCAAGGGCCGGCTCATTACGATGTGATGAGTCGGGTCTTCAATAAGTGAGAAAATAATGACTTTGCATTAGCCCCCAAGTGTCATGGTACATGCTTGCAGCGACATGAGACTTGTGTATTTGATGTAATCCCAACTTGAATAATGTAGCCCCCAAGTGCCGGGTCGTAAGCCTGCAGCGACTTGGGACTATTCCTTCAATTGTAGAATAAATCATATCCATTGATAATATGATAGTCACTGCGCTAAAGCGACTTTGAAAACCTTAATTATAATACTGGTTATTGATAACCATGATAAAATCCAGCCATGTTGGCTATTAAAGATTTGAATAATATGACCTGGTTTGAAAACCGATTCCTGCCCTATAAGCCGGTATATCCATGCACATATGATACATGCTATGATGATGTAATGATGATGTATGATGTAATATATGATGATGTATATGTATGATCAATAGGGTTTAAGCTATGGTTCGGATACGACCAGAGCCCCCATGTAGTCATAATTATGGCATTGCGCCGATCAAGAGGTGTAGCTATGGTTCGAATATGACCAAGCCCCCAAGTGATTTCCCTAGTGCCCTTACGCCTATCAAGAGGTGTAACTATGGTTCGAACCCATAGCCCCCAAATGATTTTCCTGGTGGCCTTGTGCCTATCAAGAGGTGTAGCTATGGTTCGGATACGACCAAGCCCCCAAGTGATTTTCCTGGTGCCCTTATGCTGATCAAGAGGGTATAAGCTGTGGTTCGGATACAACCAGAGCCCCCAAATGATTTCCCTGGTGGCTTTAAGCCTATCAAGAGGTGTGACTATGGTTCGAACATAGCCCCCAAGTGATATTGTGAGCTGTGCTCAAGGGATACCCATGTTTGAGTTGTGCTGTGCAGCAGACTCTCTTTGGCCCCTTATGATAATATTTGGCTTGATAGACGGATTACCGAAGTAAACAGAGCTGTGCTCTTATGATAATTTTGGCTTGATAGCCGGAATCAAGAGGTGTAGCTATGGTTCGAATACGACCAAGCCCCCAAATGATACTATGAGTTGTGCTCAAGGGGCACCTATGTTTGAGTTGTGCTTTTGCAACAGACTCTCTTTGGTCCCTTTAATTTTTCCTGAGAACTCGAACTTGCGAGAGATTATTCTTTTTGAACCAAAAATTCTTGACCGGCTACTGAGAGCTTCAAAGCTTTGCGGGAGATAGCTTTTCCTTGAGCCGGATTATAAACTGGAATCCTTCTTTTTAAGCCAAAAATTGACGGCCTTTAAATTTTCACCAATATGGCGATTTAGGGTCCTTCATTAGATAATTTTGCAAGCCAAAGTAATTGCTCTTTTAAAGAAAGCAACATATAATATAAAAATATACTAGATGGATTTCACCTGATACGCCAAGCCAGTAGTTATCCACCGTGGAGTTGATGATCACCATGGTGAAGCAGAAATTAATCATGGGTGAGTCCGCCGTAGGAGCAGACAGTTGAGTCGGCCGCAATATTATAGGCCGGCGTGGACGGGCAAGTTGTCCTCCACGTTGTAAATCAATGCGGATGCGTGAACCGGCCGTCCGTTCATCAGGTAATGTGACATGGAGGAAAATACCGTTTGTATAACTTTGCCAGCTCATGGTTCATACCCACAATATAAATATAATTGTTTTGATTTACTCGAGCGATAGCTCTGTATGCAGACCCTGTCTCTATGTCCTGCTTGCCCTTCAAATACTCAATCATGGTCTGCAAACCGACCGGAACGGCACGTGGGCTTCAACTTCTTCTGGTTGCTTATTTCCAATATGCTGCTCCGGTTTGCAAATGCCTGATCGTGCAATATCATATGCATATTCACCCCATTCATCAATGGGTACTAGCTTTGTCAGTACTTTGTATTGGCTTGGGTCTTCACGTGGGGAGAAAATCCCCTCCTTTCTTTAGCAAGTTCAAAGTGGTGCACGGCACGCAGCGCTAGTAGTTTTGCTCTTCTGCTATTCATTTTAGGAGATGTGATGTTTGTCTAAGTTGATGCCATAGCAGCAGTAGGCACATGCACACCTGATACAACCGACAGCCACCAGCCCACCTCCCTCCTTTTCCCCCATACTTTTGTCTGGATGTGAAGTAACAGTAGCCTTTTAGCTCCAGGTAATATGTATATAACGCCAAAGTATGCCCGTGCTTTTCTTTGACAATATGCTGAAATATCATGCCCTGTCTCTCTCTGAATATAATTGTTCCTCTCTTCTTTTTGCATGAACAGCTAATCTCCTTTCCACATCACTTAATTTGACTCAGTCTATTGCGTGCGTCTCTTTTGAACAACAGCTCCTTTTACCTCCATTATGTGACTTAATCAGGTTCTTTAAGCACAAGTCCAAACCAGAAATTCAGCCTATTTCATTGCAACACCCGCCAGACTCGGTGCTTCTGCTGCTTTTGTTGGGGAACGTAGCAGAAATTCAAAATTTTCTACGCATCACCAAGATCAATCTATGGAGTAATCTAGCAACGAGGGGAAGGAGAGTGCATCTACATACCCTTGTAGATCGCTAAGCGGAAGCGTTCAAGTGAACGGGGTTGATGGAGTCGTACTCGTCGTGATCCAAATCACCGATGATCCTAGTGCCAAACGGACGGCACCTCCGTGTTCAACACACGTACAGCCCGGTGACATCTCCTACGCCTTGATCCAGCAAGGGGAGAAGGAGAGGTTGGGGAAGACTCCATCCAGCAGCAACACGACGGCGTGGTGGTGGTGGAGGAGCGTGGTACTCCAGCAGGGCTTCGCCAAGCACCGCAAGAGACGAGGAGGGAGAGGGGTAGGGCTGCGCCAAGAAGGAGATTGAATCGTGTCTATGGCAGCCCAAAACCTCAAGTATATATAGGGGGAGGGGAGGGGCTGCGCCCCCACCTAGGTTTCCTCCCCTAGGGGTGGCGGCTAGCCCTAGATCCCATCTAAGGGGGGCGGGCAAGGGGGGAGAGAGGGGGGCGCACCACCAGGTGGGCCTTAGGCCCATCTGAGCCTAGGGTTTGCCCCCTTCCACTCTCCCTTGCGCCTTGGGCCTTGGTGGGGGGGGGGGCGCACCAGCCCACCAGGGGTTGGTCCCCTCCCACACTTGGCCCATGCAGCCCTCCGGGGCTGGTGGCCCCACTTGGTGGACCACCGGGACCCTCCTGGTGGTCACGGTACATTACCGATAAAACCCGAAACTTTTCCGACGACCAAAACAGGACTTCCCATATATAAATCTTTACCTCCGGACCATTCCGGAACTCCTCGTGACGTCCGGGATCTCATCCGGGACTCCGAACAGCATTCGGTAACCACGTATATCTATTCCCTATAACCCTAGCGTCATCGAACCTTAAGTGTGTAGACCCTACGGGTTCGGGAACCATGCAGACATGATCGAGATAACTCCCCGGTCAATAACCAACAGCGGGATCTGGATACCCATGTTGGCTCCCACATGTTCCACGATGATCTCATCGGATGAACCACGATGTCGCGGATTCAATCAATCCCGTATACAATTCCCTTTGTCTATCGGTACGATACTTGCCCGAGATTCGATCGTCGGTATCCCGATACCTTGTTCAATCTCGTTACCGGCAAGTCTCTTTACTCGTTCTGTAACACATCATCCCGTGATCAACTCCTTGATCACATTGTGCACATTATGATGATGTCCTACCGAGTGGGCCCAGAGATACCTCTCCGTTTACACGGAGTGACAAATCCCAGTCTCGATTCGTGCCAACCCAACAGACACTTTCGGAGATACCTGTAGTGTACCTTTATAGCCACCCAGTTACGTTGTGACGTTTGGCACACCCAAAGCACTCCTACGGTATCCGAGAGTTGCACAATCTCATGGTCTAAGGAAATGATACTTGACATTAGAAAAGCTTTAGCAAACGAACTACACGATCTTGTGCTAGGCTTAGGATTGGGTCTTGTCCATCACATCATTCTCCTAATGATGTGATCCCGTTATCAACGACATCCAATGTCCACGGTCAGGAAACCGTAACTATCTATTGATCAACGAGCTAGTCAACTAGAGGCTTACTAGGGACATGGTGTTGTCTATGTATCCACACATGTATCTGAGTTTCCTATCAATACAATTCTAGCATGGATAATAAACGATTATCATGAACAAGGAAATATAATAATAACTAATTTATTATTGCCTCTAGGGCATATTTCCAACAGTCTCCCACTTGCACTAGAGTCAATAATCCAGTTCAAATTGATATGTGATTAACACTCAAGGTCACATCCCCATGTGACTAACACCCAAGAGTTCTGGGTTTGATCATGTTATGCTTGTGAGAGAGGTTTCAGTCAACGGGTCTGCAGCATTCAGATCCGTATGTACTTCGCAAATTTCTATGTCATCTTGTAGATGCAACTACTACGCTACATTTGGAGCCATTTCAAATAACTATTCTACTTGGAGCTATTCTAAATTGTTGCTCCATTATACGTATCCGGTATCTCTACTCAGAGCTATCCGGATAGGTGTTAAGCTTGCATCGACGTAACTCTTTACGTCGAACTCTTTATCACCTCCATAACCGAGAAACATATCCTTATTCCTCTAAGGATAATTTAGACCGCTATCTGGTGATTTTACTCCTAGATCACCTTTGTACCCTCTTGCCAAATATGTGGCAAGGCACACATCAGGTGTGGTACTCAGCATGGCATACCGTATGGAGCCTATGACAAAACCATAGGGGACGACCTTCGTCCTTCCTCTTTCTTCTGCCGTGGTCGAGCTTTAAGTCTTAACTTCATACCTTACAACTCAGGCAAGAACTCCTTCTTTGACTGATCCATCTTGAACACCTTCAAGATCATGTCAAGGTATGTGCTCATTTGAAAGTACCATTAAGCGTTTTGATCTATCCTTATAGATCTTGATGCTCAATGTTCAAGTAGCTTAATCCAGGCTTTCCATTGAAAGACACTTTCCAAATAACCCTATATGCTTTCCAGAAATTCTACGTCATTTCTGATCAACAATATGTCAACAACATATACTCATCAGAAATTCTATAGTGCTCCCACTCACTTCTTTGGAAATACAAGTTTCTCATAAACTTTGTATACACCCAAAAACTTTGATCATCTCATCAAAGCATACATTCCAACTCCGAGATGCTTACTCCAGTCCTTAGAAGGATTGCTGGAGCTTTGCATACTTGTTAGCATCTTTCAGGATTGACAACATCTTCCGGTTGTATCACATACAACCTTTCCTCAAGAAAATCGTCGAGGAAACAATGTTTTGACATCCTATCTGCAAGATTTCATAAATAATGCAGTAATCGCTAATATAATTCCAACAGACTCTTAGCATCACTACGAGTGAGAAAGTGTCATCGTAGTCAACTCCTTGAACTTGTCGGAAAACATCTTAACGACAAGTCAAGCTTTCTTAATGGTGATACTTACCATCATTGTCCGTCTTCCTTTTAAAATCCATATGTACCTAACAGCCTTATGACCATCAAGTAGTTCTTCCAAAGTCTACACTTTGTTTTCATATATGGATCCTCTCTCGGATTATATGGCCTCGAGCCATTTTGGAATCCAGGCCCACCATCGCTTCTCCATAGCTCGTAGGTTCATTGTTGTCTAGCAACATGACTTCCAAGACAGGATTACATACCATTCTGAAGTAGTACACATCCTTGTCATCCCACGAGGTTTGGTAGTGACTTGATCTGAAGTTTCATGATCACTATCATAAGCTTCCACTTCAATTGGTGTAGGTGCCATAGGAACAACTCCCTGTGCCCTGCCACACACTAGTTGAAGAGACGGTTCAATAACCTCATCAAGTCTCCACCATCCTCCCACTCAATTCTTTCGAGAGAAACTTTTCCTCGTGAAAGGACACGATTCTAGAAACAATCCCTTATTGCTTTCGGATCTGAGACAGGAGGTACACCCAACTGTTTTGGGTGTCCTATGAAGATGCATTTATCCTCTTTGGGTTCGAGCTTGTCAGCCTGAAACTTTTCACATAAGCGTCGCAGCCCCAAACCTTTTAACAAATGACAGCTTATGTTTCTCTAAACCATAGTTCATACGGTGTCATCTCATCAGAATTACGTGGTGCCCTATTTAAAGTGAATGTGGTTGTCTCTAATGCCTAACCCATAAACTATCGTGGTAATTCGATAAGAGACATCATGGTATGCATCATATCCAATAGGGTGCAGTTATGATGTTCGGACACACCATCATACTATGGTGTTTCAGGCTGTATTAGTTGTGAAACAATTTCTACAATGTCTTAATCCTGTGCCAAACTCGTAATTCAGATATTCATCTCTATGATCATATCATAGATATTTTATCCTCTTGTCACGACAATCTCTCACCTTCACCCTGAAATTACTTGAACCTTTCAATAATTCAGACTCGTGATTCATCAAGTAAATATACTCAACATATACTCAAATCATCTATGAAGTAAGAACATAACGATATCCACTACACGCCTCAGCACTCATTGGACTGCACACATCAAAATGTATTACTTCCAACAAGTTGCTTTCTAGTTCCATTTTACTGAAAACGAGGCTTTCAGTCATCTTGCCCATGTGGTATGATTTGCATGTCTCAAGTGATTCAAAATCAAGTGGGTCCAAACGGTCCATTTGCATGGAGTTTCTTCATGCATATACACCAATAGACATGGTTCGCATGTCTCAAACTTTTCAAAAACGAGTGAGCCCAAAGATCCATCAACATGGAGCTTCTTCATGCGTTTTATACCGATATGACTTACGTGGCAGTGCCACAAGTAGGTGGTACTATCATTACTATCTTATATCTTTTGGCATGAACATGTGTATCACTACGATCGAGATTCAATAAACCATTCATTTTAGGTGCAAGACCATTGAAGGTATTATTCAAATAAACAGAGTAACCATTATTCTCCTTAAATGAATAACCCTATTGTGATAGAAATAATCCAATCATGTCTATGTTCAATGCAAACACCAATCTCGATGGTAGAGGGAGCATGCGATGCTTGATCACATCAAGCTTGGGAAAACATCCAACACATATCGCCAGCTCACCTTTAGCTAGTCTCCGTTTACTCCGCAGCCTTTTATTTCGAGTTTACTAACACTTAGCAACCGAACCGGTATCTAATACCATGGTGCTACTAGGAGTACTAGTAAAGTACACATTAACACAATGTATATCCAATATACTTCTATCGACCTTGCCAGCCTTCTCATCTACCAAGTATCTAGGGTAATTCTGCTCCATTGGTTGTTCCCCTTATTACAGAAGCACTTAGTCTCGGGTTTGGGTTCAACCTTGGGTTTCTTCACTAGAGCAGCAGCTGATTTGTTGTTTCATGAAGTATCCCTTCTTGCCCTTGCCCTTCTTGAAACTAGTGGTTTCACCAACCATCAACAATTGATGCTCCTTCTTGATTTCTACTTTTGTGGTGTCAAACATCGCGAATATCTCAAGGATCATCATATATGTCCCTGATATATTATAGTTCATCACGAAGCTCTAGCAGCTTGGTGGTAATGAGTTCGGAGAAACATCACTATCTCATCTGGAAGATCAACTCCCACTCGATTCAAATGATTGTTGTACTCAGACAATCTGAGCACAAGCTCAACAATTGAGCTTTTCTCCCTTAGTTTGCAGGCTAAGAAAATCGTCGGAGGTCTTATACCTCTTGACGTGGGCACGATCCTGAAATCCCAATTTCAGCCCTCAAAACATCTCATATGTTTCGCGACATTTCAAAACGTCTTCGATGCCTCAACTCTAAATCGTTTAACTGAACTATCACGTAGTTATCAAAATGTGTATGTCAGATGTTCGCAACATCCACAGACGACGTTCAAGGTTCAGCACACTGAGCGGTGCATTAAGGACACAAGCCTTCTATGAAGCAATGAGGACAATCCTCAGTTTACGGACCTAGTCCGCATAATTGCTACTATCAACTTTCAACTAAATTTTCTCCAGGAACATATCTAAACAGTAGAACTGAAGCGCGAGCCACGACATAATTTGCGAAGACCTTTTGACTATGTTCAGGATAATTAAGTTCATCTTATGAACTCCCACTCAGATAGACATCCCTATAGTCATCTAAGTGATTACATGATCCGAGTCAACTAGGCCGTGTCCGATCATCACGTGAGACGGACTAGTCAACATCGGTGAACATCTTCATGTTGATCGTATCTTCTATACGACTCATGTTCGACCTTTTGGTCTTCTGTGTTCCAAGGCCATGTCTGTACATGCTAGGCTCGTCAAGTCAACCTAAGTGTTTGCATGTGTAAATCTGTCTTACACCCGTTGTATGTGAACGTTGGAATCTATCACACCCGATCATCACGTGGTGCTTCGAAACAATGAACTGTCGCAACAGTGCACAATTAGGGGGAACACTTTTTTGAAATTATTATGAGGGATCATCTTATTTACTACCGTCGTTCTAAGTAAAGAAGATGCAAAAACATGATAAACATCACATGCAATCAAATAATAGTGACATGATATGGCCAATATCATATAGCTCCTTTGATCTCCATCTTGGGGCTCCATGATCATCTTGTCACCGACATGACACCATGATCTCCATCATCATGATCTCCATCATCGTGTCTCCAAGAAGTTGCTCGCCAACTATTACTTCTACTACTATGGCTAACACGTTTAGCAATAAAGTAAAGTAATTTACATGGCGTTTCTCAATGACACGCAGGTCATACAAAAAATAAAGACAACTCCTATGACTCCTGCCGGTTGTCATACTCATCGACATGCAAGTCGTGATTCCTATTACAAGAACATGATCTCATACATCACATATATATCATTCATCACATCCTTTGGCCATATCACATCACAAAACACTTGCTGCAAAAACAAGTTAGACGTCCTCTAATTGTTGTTGCAAGTTTTTACGTGGCTGCTATAGGTTTCTAGCAAGAACGTTTCTTACCTACGTCAAAACCACAACATGAATTGCAAATTTCTATTTACCCTTCATAAGGACCCTGTTCATCGAATCCGATCCGACTAAAGTGGGAGAGACAAACACCCGCCAGCCACCTTATGCAACTAGTGCATGTCAGTCGGTGGAACCGGTCTCACGTAAGCGTACGTGTAAGGTTGGTCCGGGCCGCTTCATCCCACGATACCGCCGAATCAAGATAAGACTAGTAACGGCAAGATAATTGACAATATCGACGCCCACAACTACTTTGTGTTCTACTCGTGCATAGTAACTACGCATAGACCTAGCTCATGATGCCACTGTTGGGGAACGTAGCAGAAATTCAAAATTTTCTACGCATCACCAAGATCAATCTATGGAGTAATCTAGCAACGAGGGGAAGGAGAGTGCATCTACATACCCTTGTAGATCGCTAAGCGGAAGCGTTCAAGTGAACGGGGTTGATGGAGTCGTACTCGTCGTGATCCAAATCACCGATGATCCTAGTGCCGAACGGATGGCACCTCCGTGTTCAACACACGTACAGCCCGGTGACGTCTCCTACGCCTTGATCCAGCAAGGGGAGAAGGAGAGGTTGGGGAAGACTCCATCCAGCAGCAGCACGACGGCGTGGTGGTGGTGGAGGAGCGTGGTACTCCAGCAGGGCTTCGCCAAGCACCGCAAGAGACGAGGAGGGAGAGGGGTAGGGCTGCGCCAAGAAGGAGATTGAATCGTGTCTATGGCAGCCCAAAACCTCAAGTATATATAGGGGGAGGGGAGGGGCTGCGCCCCCACCTAGGTTTCCTCCCCTAGGGGTGGCGGCTAGCCCTAGATCCCATCTAAGGGGGGCGGCCAAGGGGGGAGAGAGGGGGGCCCACCACTAGGTGGGCCTTAGGCCCATCTGAGCCTAGGGTT
>NC_041388.1:372243188-372296125 GCF_002162155.2 Triticum dicoccoides | reverse complement strand
TATATAGGGGGAGGGGAGGGGCTGCGCCCCCACCTAGGTTTCCTCCCCTAGGGGTGGCGGCTAGCCCTAGATCCCATCTAAGGGGGGCGGGCAAGGGGGGAGAGAGGGGGGCGCACCACCAGGTGGGCCTTAGGCCCATCTGAGCCTAGGGTTTGCCCCCTTCCACTCTCCCTTGCGCCTTGGGCCTTGGTGGGGGGGGGGGCGCACCAGCCCACCAGGGGTTGGTCCCCTCCCACACTTGGCCCATGCAGCCCTCCGGGGCTGGTGGCCCCACTTGGTGGACCACCGGGACCCTCCTGGTGGTCACGGTACATTACCGATAAAACCCGAAACTTTTCCGACGACCAAAACAGGACTTCCCATATATAAATCTTTACCTCCGGACCATTCCGGAACTCCTCGTGACGTCCGGGATCTCATACGGGACTCCGAACAACATTCGGTAACCACGTATATCTATTCCCTATAACCCTCGCGTCATCGAACCTTAAGTGTGTAGACCCTACGGGTTCGGGAACCATGCAGACATGACCGAGATAACTCTCCGGTCAATAACCAACAGCGGGATCTAGATACCCATGTTGGCTCCCACATGTTCCACGATGATCTCATCGGATGAACCACGATGTCGCGGATTTAATCAATCCCGTATACAATTCCCTTTGTCTATCGGTACGATACTTGCCCGAGATTCGATCGTCGGTATCCCGATACCTTGTTCAATCTCGTTACCGGCAAGTCTCTTTACTCGTTCTGTAACACATCATCCCGTGATCAACTCCTTGATCACATTGTGCACATTATGATGATGTCCTACCGAGTGGGCCCAGAGATACCTCTCCGTTTACACGGAGTGACAAATCCCAGTCTCGATTCGTGCCAACCCAGCAGACACTTTCGGAGATACCTGTAGTGTACCTTTATAGCCACCCAGTTACGTTGTGACGTTTGGCACAACCAAAGCACTCCTACGGTATCCGGGAGTTGCACAATCTCATGGTCTAAGGAAATGATACTTGACATTAGAAAAGCTTTAGCAAACGAACTACACGATCTTGTGCTAGGCTTAGGATTGGGTCTTGTCCATCACATCATTCTCCTAATGATGTGATCCGTTTATCAACGACATCCAATGTCCATGGTTAGGAAACCGTAACCATCTATTGATCAACGAGCTAGTCAACTAGAGGCTTACTAGGGACATGGTGTTGTCTATGTATCCACACATGTATCCGAGTTTCCTATCAATACAATTCTAGCATGGATAATAAACGATTATCATGAACAACGAAATATAATAATAACCAATTTATTATTGCCTCTAGGGCATATTTCCAACAGCTTTCTCTATGCCTCTATGCTCAAACTGTGTGCTCAAGAGTTATTTTGTTCATAACAGGCAAGGCACTCCTGGAAGAGAATCAGAGAGCAGAACCACGGCCAAGCAGTTGTCCAGCAAAGGTGTAGCAGAAGCGGGCGGCAACTCAGCAGAGGCTCTGGTAGGACAAGGCGGTTTAAGGCGAGGCCAGGCGCGGCTCGGGGCCGCCGTGGCGACTCGGAACAACATAATTCAGCAGGGGTGGGGACTCAGAGGTGGCGACGACTCAGAGGCAGGGTCGCATGCGGATGGTTGGAGGCGGAGAACGGCAGCGACTCGGCTCGCCGGCCCGAGGGAGACTAGCAACTCGGCCGCGGAGGCGACAACGCCGACTGGCAGCGGTTTAGCGCAACACAACAAAACGATGGTAGAAGCGGCCGGCACATGCAACTCGGGCTGGTTTGGTGCGGCGAAGTAGCTGAATCAGGGGCAGTTAACGGTGGCTCATCGCAGCTTCGGCTTATGATGCGGCTGGGCGGTTTATCGAGCCGGCGGCGAGACGAGGCTGCGCCGGCAAATTGGAAGTGCAAACCGGAGACGACGGAGGCACCGTGACTCAATGAGGCAGGTCACCTGAGGAACCCAAGCCCGCGGACCATCTGTGTCCGGGTCGACGCGAGTTACAGGCGAGGCCATGGGGCCACGGCGCACGAGGCAACCTATTGCGGCAGGGGCGTAAACCGGCTTGGCACGACAGAGTGCAACTCACCTGCCAGAATGAAAGCGGAGGCTCCAGGGCGTGAACCGGTGGCGGCCCTCGACCGGGATGCGTCGACGGCAACAAGAAACTCCGGGGTGTTGCGGCACCACAGCGGCCGACTTGGTGGAGACCAGGGCGGTGGAGACCGGCGACCACAGCAACGCAATCCACGCCAGTGTTCGGGCCCCCAGGCCGGAGTTAACTGTAATGGCCTGGCTTATTAGGGATGATAGACTACTCATATCAATAAGGAATTCCTTCTTTTTCGGGAGCCCATTCGGACAGAACTCCAAAGTTAAGCGTGCTCAGCTTGGAGTAGTGTCAGGATGGGTGACCGACCGGGAAGTTGCTCCCGGGTGCGCACGAGTGAGGACAAAGTGCGCAGAAAAGACTAGTATTGATCTGTGGGGCCAGTCTAGATCCCACCAGGAGTAACGACCACCGGCGGGTATGTCCGGGGCGTTAGGAGCCCCCTGCTTGATCGAATCGCTGGCGTTGTTGAGTATAGAAAAATGTTTTGAGTCATTTAGGAATTATATATATCGGAGAGTTAGGGATTCTTTTTACTCCCCAGTCCCTTCGTCGCTCTGGTGAGGCATCCTGACGTAGAGTTTTGACTCTTCTCTTCTCAAATTTCACTAATTTTTTTTAGGATCACGCGGGTATCTTGGAATCGTTTCAATGGTTTTGTGACGAGAACATTGTTCTTGGTGCCTCCTGTCATTTAGGGGTTGTGGCAGTGTCCCGGGGAGTTGAGCTCCAAGGTGTTGTTGTCACAATTTTATCGTTGAGATTCTGGAATACCTGAGTTTCGCCGACATCGGAAATCTCTTTTATGCAGTTGTTGGTGAGATAACCTCGACGCCACCCAGTACTGGGGCGGGAGTTCGGGAGTATTGCCATAACTCGTATAACGGATGTTTTTCGAAGGTTGAGGTAAATGATTTCCGAAGGTTTCTTGGTTATGTGTTGAAGGATGGATACAGTTGGATGTAGGATTTGCTAGATTTGGGTGAGATATTATGCTTCCCCTGTATCCCCAACACCTGATTGCATAACCGGGAAGGTTCGGGAGTTTCATAGGTGGGAATTCTTGTAGCTCTAGTAATTCTTCCGCGGATATTTGGTTTGAGATTGGATAATCCTTACCGAGTATTCTTTCTTGCCCGTACCGTGTTGGTTTATTCTTCTACCTCTATCTAAGTGGCTTCTTAATTTATGGAAATGTGACCATTTCAAATGGAATGCATTCGTTCATTTTTTCGGATGTGAAGACTATATGTTGCAATTTCAACCCGTTTGATTCAGCTTCAATATTTGTCTGTCAATATGCTAACGGATGTCAACCTCTTCAGGATGGCTCCTGCTAAGGGCAACAATCAGAATCAGGATCCGCCACCACCACCTCCACCTCCGGAGGCATGGCAAGCTGTGATGGCCGCTACCAATGCAAACACGCAACTAATCATGCAAATTCTGCAAGAGCGCAACCAAGGCCATGGCAACAATCAGAATTAGTTTGCTACACTCAAGCAGTTCCTCGCTAACCATCCAAAGACCTTCAGCAATTGTGTTGAGGCAACAGACGCTGATGATTGGCTCGTGGACATATGCAAGCATTTCGAGTGCAGTAACGTCAGGCCTGGGGACTTTGTCAAGTTTGCCTCCTTCCAACTCAAAGACCAAGCTGCAGAATGGTTTCAGCAGTACAAAGATTCCAAAGGAGGCCGTGTGATTACCTGGGATGAATTCCGTCAAGACTTCAAAGCTCATCACATTCCTCAGAGTGTTGTTGAAAGCAAGCGTGAGGAATTCCGCAACCTGAAGCAAGGCACCATGTCTGTTTACCAGTACAACATCATGTTTCAGAAGCTCGCCTGTTTCGCTAAGCAAGACGTCCCTGACAAGAAGAGCATGATATACCAGTTCAGGGGTGGTCTCAGAGAAGGACTCCAGCTAGCTCTCGTCCTCTTTGGGCCCAAGAAGTACGATGAGTTTTACAATATGGCAATGAAGCAAGAGGCTGCCCAACTGAAGTGCGATGCTTCCAAGAAGCGAGTCAGAGATGCAACTCCTTCTTCCTCAACTCAAGTGGCTAAGCAGCAAAAGTATTGGCTGCCTCCTCCTCCGTTCCATCAGCCTTATCAGCAGAAGAGCAATGGTGGCAATGGATCTTCCCACCCACCCAACCCAGGCTTTCAGAACAAGACTTCGTCTCAAGCTCCAAGATCAAGTGCTCTGTATCACCGTCCGCTCTCGGAGGTCATGTGCAACAAGTGCCAACAGAAGGGCCACTATGCCAACAAATGCTTCAATCAGAGGCGTCTTCCTCCTCCTCCTCCTCCTCCTCCTGTGAGGTCTGCCAACACCGCTGTGGTCAAGCATAACCCCAAGCACGCCAAGGTCAACTTGATGAATGCAGCTTAGACAGAGGACTCGTCAGATGTCATTATGGGTAACCTTCCTGTTAGCGATATTCCTGCAAGAGTTCTTTTTGACACTGGTGCATCGCATTGTTTCATCTCGAGACCTTTTGCATCTAAGCATGATTTTGTTACTCAAGTGTTGCCGAAACCTTTGGCTATTGTCTCTCCGGCCCGTCAAATGACTTCTCGAGTATGTGTTCCGGATGTTTCAATCACTTTGGGTGACTATAAGTTCTTGTCTTCTCCTAATGTTCTTGGTGACTCGGATATTGATCTTATTCTTGGAATGGACTGGCTTTCTAAACACAAGGCTCAGCTTGATTGTGCTGCCAGGCAGATTCAATTGACTCATTCATCTGAGGATGTAATTGTCTTTGCCGCAAGGGATGATACCATTCGTCTGTTTCCTCTCAATGAGAAGGATGAGCTGGATGCCATCTCTCAAATTCCAGTCGTTTGCGAATATGAAGACGTCTTTCCAGAAGAGCTTCCAGGAATGCCTCCGCACCGGCCAGTTGAATTCGTCATCGATCTTGAGCCTGGCACGGAACCTGTTTACAAACGTCCTTACAAGCTTGGACCTAAAGAGTTGAAGGAGTTGAAGAAGCAACTCGATGAACAAGAGCGTATGGGTCTCATCCGACCTAGTTCTTCTTCGTGGGGTTGTGGTGTTCTTTTTGTGAAGAAGAAGGATGGAACGGACCAACTTTGTGTTTACTACCGTCCATTGAACAAGAAGACTATAAAGAACAAGTGCCCACTTCCCAACATCAACGAGCTGTTTGAACAACTCAAAGGTGCTCAAGTATTCTCCAAGCTTGATCTCTGTATGGGCTATCATCAGATTCGCATTCGTAAGCAAGATATCCCTAAGACAGCATTCAGAACAAGCTATGGTTCATATGAATACACTGTCATGTCTTTCGGCCTCATCAACGCTTCGCCAACATTCTCTCGCATGATGAACTTCATCTTCAACGCCTACACAAATGACTTCGTCTTGGTCTACCTCAATGACATTTTGGTCTTTTCCAATAACAAGGAAGATCATGCCAAGCACTTGCGTTTGGTTTTGGATAAGCTCAGAGAACATCAGTTCTATGCCAAGTTTTCAAAGTGCGAGTTTTGGCTCGATGAGGTTCTCTACCTTGGGCATATCATCTCTGCCAAGGGCATAGCGGTTAATCCTGAGAAGGTGTCTGCAATTGTGAATTGGGAACCACCTCAGAACGTGAAGCAACTCCGCAGCTTCCTTGGGCTCGCAAGCTATTGTCAAAGGTTCGTTGAGAACTTTTCAAAGATCGCGAAGCCTCTCTCCAACCTTCTCCGAAAGCACGTCAAGTATGTTTGGTCTCCTGAATGTGACATCGCTTTCAACACCCTGAAAGAGAAGTTAGTCACTGAACCAGTTCTGACTCCTCCTGATGAATCGAAACCGTTCGAGGTCTTCTGTGATGCTTCCCTTCAAGGTCTTGGTGCAGTGTTGATGCAAGAGAAGAAAGTTGTGGCTTATACCTCTCGCCAGTTGAAGCCCAATGAAAAGAACTACCCAACTCATGACCTCGAGTTGGCGGCAGTTGTTCATGCTCTTTTAACCTGGAGACATCTCTTATTGGGAAGAAAAGTGGACATCTTCACTGACCACAAGAGTCTCAAGTACATCTTCACTCAGCCTAATCTCAACCTCAGGCAGACTCGTTGGGTCAAGATGATTTAAGAGTATAATCCGAGCATCGAATATACTCCAGGAAAGGCCAATGTAATTGCTGACGCATTGAGCAGGAAGGCTTACTGCAATAGTTTGATTCTCAAGCCTTACCAACCCGAGCTTTGTGAAGCTTTCCGCAAACTCAATCTGCAAGTTGTTCCTCAAGGTTTTCTGGCCAACCTTCAAGTCTCTCCTACTTTGGAAGATCAGATTCGTGAGGCTCAAATTCTTGATGCTATGTTGAAGAAGGTGAAGATTGGGATTGCCAAGAGTCAACCCAAGTACAAGTGCTATCGCCTTGATGACAAGGATACTCTATTCTTCGAGGATCGCATTGTTGTGCCTAAAGGTGAACTTCGTAAAGTCATTATGAACGAGGCTCACAATTCACTCCTCTCTATCCACCCTGGAAGTACAAAGATGTACCATGACCTCAAGCAGTCGTATTGGTGGACTCGAATGAAGCGTGAGATTGCTCAGTTCGTGAATGAATGTGATGTCTGCAGAAGAGTGAAGGCAGAACACCAACGACCAGCTGGTCTCCTCCAACCTCTTGCCATTCCAGAATGGAAGTTTGACCACATTGAGATGGACTTCGTGACTGGGTTTCCAAAGTCCAAGCGTGGCAATGATGCTATCTTCGTTGTCATCGACAAACTTACTAAAGTGGCTCATTTCCTTCCTATCAAAGAATCCATCACAGTAGCTCAATTGGCAGAGCTATATACTTCTCAGATTGTTTCTCTGCACAACATTCCACAGTTGATTTCTTCAGATCATGGCAGCATCTTTATCTCCAAGTTTTGGGATTCTTTTCATAAGGCCATGGGCACCAACATCCGTTTCAGCACAACTTTTCATCCCCAAACTAGTGGCCAAGTCGAGCGTGTCAATCAGATTCTCGAAGATATGCTTAGGGCTTGCGTCATCTCTTTCGGTATGAAGTGGGAAGATTGTCTTCCATATGCCGAGTTCTCCTACAACAACAGCTTCCAAGCGAGTTCGGGCAAGGCCCCATTTGAAATTCTCTCTGGCAGGAAGTGCCGTACTCCTCTCAACTGGTCAGAGACTGGTGAACGTCAACTTCTTGGAAATGACTTGACCACAGAGGCAGAAGAGACGTGCAAAGTCATTCGTGATAATCTCAAAGCCGCGCAATCGCGCCAGAAGAGCTACTATGATAGTAAGCATCGTGATTTGGCTTTCGAGATCGGAGACCATGTCTACCTCCGCGTCTCTCCAATGAAAGGTACTCGTCGCTTCGGTATCAAAGGGAAGCTTGCCCCTAGATACGTGGGTCCTTTCAAGATCGTCAGCAAGAGAGGCGATCTCGCCTATCAACTTGAGCCTCCCTCTAACTTTGCAAACGTGCACAACGTGTTTCATGTCTCTCAGCTCCGCAAGTGCTTCAAGACCACTGACCGCACCGTCAACTTCGAAGACATTGATCTCCAAGAAGACCTTTCTTATCGTGAGCACCCAGTTGCTATTCTTGAAGAAACTGAGCGCAAGACTCGCAACAAGTCAATCAAATTCCTCAAAGTCAAGTGGTCACATCATTCCGACTGTGAAGCCACCTGGGAACGCGAGGATCACCTCCGTTCTGAGTACCCGGAGTTTTTCTAGTCCTAGATCTCGGGACGAGATCCTTTCGTTGTGGTGGACTGTTGTAACACCCCAGATGTAAAACTTCCCATTTTGGCAATATATCCATCTTGTTCTTCATCTATTCCAAGTGTTTTTCCTCTTTGTGGGTTTCATTTTGGGTTTGTTTTGTTTGTCTTTGCATTATCTTGTCTTTGCTTTGTCATATTTATTTTGTCATCCATTGTTACACTATGGCCTCATCATATGTTTGCATCATGTGCATATCTATGTTGTGTTGTGCTTATGTCAACTTGCTTTTCCATGATATTCATGCATGATATGTTGTTGCATGTTCTATGTGTGATCCATGCATCACCACCTCTCCTTCTATTCCTTTATTTTGACAAGTGCCATTTTACCCTCCTCCTTAATGTTCAGTTTTTGCCTCAATATTCTATCACCATGTCATTTACCTCCCTGGAATATTTCAGCTTTATTTAAGTCGTTTTGGTTAGGTTTTAAAATGGCTGAAGTTTGAATTCCATTCAAACTTGAATTATTTTACTTCCTCTAAAAATTCCTAGGACAATTTTATAAAATAAAGCAACATCTCAGGATCATGAGAATATCTTTATAGATCTCTTACACCTGTCCTATGTTCATGTGCTTTTCTGTTTTTATTTTCTGTCTGAGGAAAATGATTAAAGAGCAGCAGCAGCCCCCCTGGGCCTCGGCCAACCAGGCCGGCCCAGCGAGCACCCGCGCCGTCTCAAGCTAGCCCGCGCGTCGCCCGCCTTCTCCTTTCCTCACCCACACCGCGTGCACCCCCACTAAACCCTCACCACGTGTCATCCGCGGCCCCACCTGTCGGCCTCTGGCTACAGGCGACCCGCCACCCGCCTTTTCGTCCACCTCCAGCCGCTCGCGCACATGGCCACGTCCGAGAGCGTCGCCGCTCCAAACCCTCGCCCTAGCCCCTACTTGACTCCTCTCCTTGCCCAACCACTCGCTAGGGTTTCCCTCTACCTCCAGCCGCCGCCGCCAGGCTGCCATAACCACCAGATCCACCGCTAGAGCTCTGTCCTGAGCGCACCTGAGAGCGTGACCTTGTCGCGGGGGTGCTCTCCGGCCACCTCCACCCCCGGAGATCGTGTTCTTATTCTTCCTCGTCACCGTCTTCATCCACGACGTTGAATACGGTGCCCGGATGACAAGTTCCTTGACGCCCTCTGCTTCCATCTTCTTCCTGGCAAGGACTGTGCCGAGGTTCAGAGATCTACTTCGTCGCCGCTGGCTCGTCTCCGTCGACCCCGTCGTGTCTTTGGGTGAGCTGGGTAACACACCTCCCTCTCCCATCCATCTCTTTTGCGTTTAGGCACCCCTAGGGTTTGTTCGATTCGTGTCCTTGCCGTGCTCTCGGTGATCCGGCGAAACCTGCTGTTATCTGTTGCTCGCGTAGATGAAGTCGCATCTCCGCGCTCCGGTTCTCGCCTAGTGCGCCCCTCCACTGGCCTCACGCCCCATCCTTCACGCGTGCGCTCGAACGCGAGGAGCAGCAGCCTCGCCCAGCCTTGCCGCCGCCATACCCAAGACGAGCATGAGCTCGTACTCGAGCTGCACACGCGCACTCGCACCTTCGCAGCAGCTTCGCCTGCACACGCGCACTCACACCACTTATCCACGCGCCCGCTCCCCGCGCGCCCGGTTTTGCCTCACGCCGCCTTGCTTGCTTCCCTGCTCACCGCGAACGCCGTGGCCACGAGCAGAGCTACTCTCGTGCTCGAGCGCCCAGTCCTCTATTGCACGCGCGCAACCATGCATGTGCTCCCCTCTCAATCCCGTGCGCCCGCCGGAGCTCCTCTGCTCCGCTAGACGCGCTGCCGCTCGCCGGTGCCGTCACCGTCTAACCTGTGCATGTATGGAGAAGATAGCCATGGCCCTGGGTTAAGTCAAGTAGAGCCGAGCCCCTTGCCAACAAGCAAACCGACCCTAGCCTAGTGGTAGCGACCCGTCTCATCCACCCTACAGAACAGGGTTCGAATCCCCCCAAGGGCAGTTTATTAGAGCCCCCTTTTCTCTCTCTCTCTTTTGGGATCGCTATTTCTATGACAAAAGGGTCCCACCAGTCAGCCTCTCAGCGCCCTCCTCCTTCTATTTTTTTCCTTATCCCCGTGTTTTCCATTTATGGCAAGTACCCTTTTTTCATTTCGGGCAAGTCCATATCTGGACGTTTCCAAATAAGGAAAATGCCATTTCTGTCATATTCCATTTAGGGCAGTTTCTAACTTATTGCACTTGTGATGATTTTTCTACAGCAACCCCAACATATTATATATGTTTTTGGGGTAGAAAAATCTCACCAGTCTCGTGGTGGCATTAGTTTCTGCATTTGAGCAAGTTCATAAACATGTCATTTCACATCATGATGTTGTTTTGCCATTTTCGTGTGATTTAATTCAATCACGCCATGAGGTTGCTTTGCACATGGATAGCTTCATTTTCATGTCTACTTCATGCTAGATTTTGTTCCATGCCATGACATGCCTTGTAGTGAGTTAATCAAGCTTGTAAATATGCCATGTTGAATCTGTTTTTGTCATGCCCTGGAATTTCACCAAGTCTGAATCTGTTTATGTTTTTGCTATGTTCACATGCTTGCAATTGTATTTTCTGATCCCTTTTGGCTCAAGGTCACTAAGGGACTTTTGTTATATGCTTAGAGTAGCTTCATGCCATGCCTTGCTTTGCCATGATATGTTCCTGTAGCATATAATTATCATGCTCTTATATGCTGATATTTCACTAAGTCTGAAACCTGTTACCTTTTTGCACTTTTGCCATGCTTGTTTGAACCTGTTAATGAGTGAATTAGCCGTAGCTCAGTGTTCATCTTTTGTCAAGCATCATGAGTGGATCCATGACATGTATTTTGTTGCCATGTTTGAGTGCTATAGCATATTTAACTTGATGCATTTAGATGGCTACTTGCTGATTATCGCAGACCGGTGTCATATTTGTTTTGCTTGCCATTTTCAAACCGTGCATCCGATTCCGGTGATCTTTATATCGATTTCAACCAAAATCACCTCACCTTTCCAGTGACACTCTTGGATTTCCAAGTTGAGGTCAGGTTCAATCATTCCTTTCCAAATCTTGCATATGCATCACATATCGCATCCCGCATATCATACCATGTTTGCATCATATTGCTTGAGTATTGCAGGTGGTTGATTGTGTTCTTTTGCTTGTTGTTCTTGCTTGGGTAGAGCCGGGAGACGAGTTCGTGAACGAGGAGACCGTTGAGTACACTTACGAGGATCAAGGCAACTCTAAGCACTTTGCAGGCAAGATGACCATACCCTCGAAATCACTTCTATCTTTGCTTGCTAGATGCTCGCTCTTTTGCTATGCCTATGCTACGATACCTACCACTTGCTTATAATGCCTCCCACATTGCCATTTCAAACCTCTAACCCACCATGTCCTAGCAAACCGTTGTTTGGCTATGTTACCGCTTTGCTCAGCCCCTCTTATAGCGTTGCTAGTTGCAGGTGAAGATTGGAGATCGTTCCTTGTTGGAACATTGTTTATTGTTGGGATATCACAATATTATATTGTTTACCATAATGCATCTATATACTTGGTAAAGGATGGAAGGCTCGGCCTTTTTCCTAGTGTTTTGTTCCACTCTTGCCGCCCTAGTTTCCGTCATATCGGTGTTATGTTCCCGGATTTTGCGTTCCTTACACGGTTGGGTTATAATGGGAACCCCTTGACAGTTCGCCTTGAATAAAACTCCTCCAGCAATGCCCAACCTTGGTTTTACCATTTGCCACCTAGCCTCTTTTTCCCTTGGGTTTCCGGAGCCTTAGGGTCATCTTTATTTTAAACCCCCCCGGGCCATTGCTCCTCTGAGTGTTGGTCCAAACTAGAGCCCCTTGCAGCGCCACCTCGGGGAAACTCGAGGGCTGGTTTTAGTTGTACGGATTGCTTATCCGAGTGTGCCCTGAGAACGAGATATGTGCAGCTCCTATCAGGATTTGTCGGCACATTGGGGCGGTGTTGCTGGACTTGTTTTACCACTGTCGAGGATGTCTTGTTACCGGGATGCCGAGTCTGATCGGATTGTCTTGGGAGAAGGAATATCCTTCGTTGACCGTGAGAGCTTGTGATGGGCTAAGTTGGGACTCCCCTGCAGGGATTTGAACTTTCGAAAGCCATGCCCGCGGTTATGGGCAGATGAGAATTTCTTAATGTCTGGTTGTAGATAACATGAAACTTAACTTAATTAAAATGCACCAACCGCGTGTGTAACCATGATGGTCTCTTCTCGGCGGAGTCTGGGAAGTGAACACGGTGTTGGAGTAATGTTTGACATAGGTTGTTCTAGGATCACTTCTTGATCATAGTTGTTCGACCGTGCTTTTGCCTTCTCTTCTTGCTCTCTTTTGCAAATATGTTAGCCACCATATATGCTAGTCGCTTGCTGTAGCTCCACATCATACCTTTGTCTTACCTATAAGCTTAAATAGTCTTGATCGCGAGGGTGTGAGATTGCTGAGTCCCCGTGACTCACAGATTACTTCCAAACCAGATGCAGGGACCGATGATACCGCTCCAGATGATATGACCGAGCTCAAGTGGGAGTTCAATGAAGACTCTCGTCGTTACTATGTGTCTTTCCCAGATGATCAGCAGTGGTGCCTAGTTGGGGCGATCGAGGATTTTGTCGCATTTAGGGGTTGATCTTTATTTTGGTACCGTAGTCAGACCCTGAGTGTATTGGATGAATGTAATGACTTATTTATGTATTTGTGTGATGTGGCGAGTGTAAGCCAACTATGTACCTTTCCCCTTTATTTATTTACATGGGGTGTTGTGAAGATTACCTCACTTGCGACATTGCTTTCAATGCGGTTATGCCTCTAAGTCATGCTTCGACACGTAGGAGATATAGCCGCATCGAGGGCGTTACAAGTTGGTATCAGAGCCAACCCTTGCGGTTACACGGATGTTTGCGGACAGGTGCGCGGTCATGTTGTTCATGACGTTTGTGACCCGTTGTGGCACCCGACATGACACATGTACCGGACTAGATGCACAGACGTATGTGCCAAGAGGGAACGCTCCTATGGCCCGACGAGGACGTCGGTTCCTCTGAGTGGGGGTGTATGTAATGGCCTGGCTTATTAGGGATGATAGACTACTCATATCAATAAGGAATTCCTTCTTTTTCGGGAGCCCATTTGGACAGAACTCCAAAGTTAAGCGTGCTCAGCTTGGAGTAGTGTCAGGATGGGTGACCGACCGGAAAGTTGCTCCCGGGTGCGCACGAGTGAGGACAAAGTGCGCAGAAAAGACTAGTATTGATCTGTGGGGCCAGTCTAGATCCCGCCAGGAGTAACGACCACCGGCGGGTATGTCCGAGGCGTTACATTAACTCAGAAATGGACGGCCATCGGAGTCGGTTCGGACGGTAGAGACGAGGTCAGCGCGACGGCGGTTTAGCATTGGAGGCAATTTGGACCGCAGGTGAGGGAAGTCCGCGGCCGGGGTGGAGGCCTCGTCACGTGAGGCGGCGATTTGAAAAGCCGTGGAAGTGGAGATGGTCGGCGATGTGGCGGCTCTCCTGCTGCAGCTGAGAGACAGACCAGCGATGACTCGCCGCGAGGGCAGACCGGCCCGGAGCAGTTAACTTGGGCAACTTGAGATGAAGGCAGAGTAAACCGGCGGAGGCCAGGCCAGACTGAGGCCTGGGTGGCCTGGCGCAGAGGCCGGCCGGCTTTGTGCAGCAGCCACAGCTAGGCGGACTAACGGGTGCAACGGAGCAGCGGTTCGCGATGGCGACGGAGTCCAGCGGTGACTCGGCACAAGAGCGGATCGTGGAGGAATCCGGCTTGTTGACCCACCTCTGTTTCCTCCTCCGAGTCGTGGCCTTCCTCCCCTTTTTTTCAATCAGGATGACCCGGTAGTTGCTCGCGGCATCACAATCGATCTATCCATCAAATCTCTGAAATCATGCATGTACTAGTATTCTGCTCGGTCTTGAGTAAATCTCACGTAGAGTATAAAAAATAGTGTCCATGACTAGTACTCTAGTACTTTTAGCGAGTAGTAGTGCCTGATTTCCTCGGGGCTTGAACCGGCGACCCAGTAGCAGCAACTTGTGAAACTCAGCGGATCAGACAAAAAATAACCATGATTTGGTCCCCTGATGTAGACGCGACGGTAACTTTCGGCGGATTGATTGCATAGGAAATCAAGTTGACCTCTACCGTGATGACTCGGCCAGACTGATTTTTGTGGCAACCGCCTAAAAGTAATCGGACCCGGCTATGTAACAAAATTCACCAATGACTGCGGAAACGCTGTTGTCGATCTCGGCGACTTACGGAAACGAATATGTCGCAGCCTTACTCTTCTTGAATTTTAAATCTCAAACTATAAATCTGGACCGATGAGCTCAAAACTGATATAAATCCTTCCACACCGGTTCTTCTTCCTTCGGAAAATTGCAAGCTCCCTGATCCCTAGGAAAGATCCCTCCAAGAGCTCAACACCACTGTGCGCAGGCCCCACGGTGGGCGCCAACTGTCGTAGAATCGTCACCGCAGATGTCCTAGTGTGAGGACTTAGTCGTGAGGCCAACGCATCTATGTGGTAGCTTGAGAGGGGTTGAGCGAAATCGAGAGAGGCAACACAAGACAAGGATTTAGACAGCTCCGGGCCCCGGGAAACATCATCCGGTAATAGCCCTACATGCTATTTGTGGCTAGATCTCATTGTGATCATGAGGAAGTCGCCGTAAACCGGCTCTTCTAGTTAACCCTAACCCTTTAAGATTGTTTATTCTTACTTGTCCCTCTTTGGGGAGCCCTGCCCCTCCTTATATATGTTGAAGGGGCGGGTTACATGTAGACTCCAACTCGGACTTAAGACTTAACTATTATAACTTCTCTTCTTGGGCTTCTTAACATCTTGGGCTTCATAATGTCTCGGGCTTCATAACATCTCGGGCTTCATAACTCCTGGCAACCCAGTTACCACTGCCTGCCCGGGAGTTAACTGGTGCCGGTTTAAAATGGTCTGCTGGGAGTTAACTGGTGCTGGTTTAAGAATGTCTGTTGAGTTATCATCTGACTTAACTCCTGTCTTAAATGTCAGCCGGTTTAACAACCGACCGGTTTACCGTCTGGGTTAACTGCCTGTTTTACCTGTCTGTCTTAACTGTCAGCCGGTTTAACAACCTGTCGATTTACCGTTTGACTTAACACCAATTGGTTTACCACCTGCCTTAACACTTGCCGGTTTACCACCTGCTTTAACACCTGCCGGTTTACCACCTGCTTTAACACCTGCCGGTTTACTAAGTCCCAGCCGGGTTATAACTCCGGCCGGATCATACCGCGGGGTATATCCCCGACAGTAGGGATAACTTTCTTTGGCCATGTTATTTTGAAAAGACATGATTGCTTTATTGGAAGGCTTGAAGTATTATTGTTTTATGTCAAATGATAGACTATTGCTTTGAATCACTCGTATCTTAATATTCATGCCATGATTAGATATGTGATCAAGATTATGCTAGGTAGCATTCCACATCAAAAATTATCTTTTTTATCATTTACCTACTCGAGGATGAGCAGGAATTAAGCTTGGGGATGCTGATACGTCTCTGTCGTATCTATAATTTTTGATTGTTCCATGCCAATATTCTACAACTTCCATATACTTTTGGCAACTTTTTATACTATTTTTGGGACTAACATATTGATCCAGTGCCCAGTGCCTAGTGCCAGTTCCTGTTTGTTGCATGTTTTTGTTTCACAGAATATCCATATCAAACGGAGTCCAAACGGGATAAAAACTGACGGAGATTTTTTTTGGAATATATGTGATTTTTTGGAAGAAAAATCCACGCGAGACGATGCATGAGGGGGCCACGAGGCAGGGGGGCACGCCCCAGGGGGGCAGGCGCGCCCCTGACCCTCGTGGCCACCCCGTAAGGCGGTTGGTGCCCTTATTTCGCCTCAAGAAAGCTAATATCCGAATAGAGATCGTGTTAAAATTTCATCCCAATCGGAGTTACGGATCTCCGGGAATATAAGAAACGATGAAAGGGCAGAATCGAAGAATGGATAAACAGAGAGAGACAGAGAGATAGATCCAATCTCGGAGGGGCTCTCGCCGTTACCACGCCATGGAGACCAAGGACCAGAGGGGAAACCCTTCTCCCATCTAGGGAGGGGGTCATGGAAGAAGAAGAAGGAGGGGGGCTCTCTCCCCCTCGCTTCCAGTGGCGCCGGAGTGCCACCCGGGGCCATCATTATCACCGCAATCTTCACCAACAACTTCATCACCATCATCACCAACTCTTCCCCCCTCTATGCAGCGGTGTAACTTCTCTCTTACCCGCTGTAATATCTACTTAAACATGGTGCTCAACGCTATATATTATTCCCCAATGATGTATGGCTATCCTATGATGTTTGAGTAGATCTGTTTTGTCCTATGGGTTATTTGATGATCGTGATTGGTTTGAGTTGCATCTTTTATTATTGGTGTTGTCCTATGGTGCTCTCCGTGTCACGCAAGCGTGAGGGATCCATACTATAGGGTTTGCAATATGTTCATGATTTGCTTATGGTGGGTGGCATGAGTGACAGAAGCACAGACCCGAGTAAGTAGGTTGTTTGCGTATGGGATAAAGAGGACTTGATACTCTAATGCTATGGTTGGGTTTTACCTTAATGATCTTTAGTAGCTGCGGATGCTTGCTAGAGTTCCAATCATAAGTGCATATGATTCAAGCAGAGAAAGTATGTTAGCTTATGCCTCTCCCTCAAATAAAATTGCAATAATGATTACCGGTCTAGTTATCGATTGCCTAGGGACAAATAACTTTCTTGTGTGACAACAAGCTCTCTACTAAAACTAACTTAGTTGTGTCTTTATCTAAACAACCCCTACTTTTTTATTTACATGCTCTTTATTACCTTGCAACCCTATCCAACAACACCTACAAAATACTTCTAGTTTCATACTTGTTTTTGGTAAAGCGAACGTCAAGCGTGCATAGAGTTGTATCGGTGGTCGATAGAACTTGAGAGAATATTTGTCCTACCTTTAGCTCCTCGTTGGGTTCGACACTCTTACTTATCGAAAACTGTTGTGATCCCCTATACTTGTGGGTTATCAATCGCCGACTTACAACCATACTCGAACCTCATCGAGCTAGTGCATCAAGCTACCAAGGCGGAACGTCAAGTGCAAGATGACTTCAAGTATGCCAAGTTCTCATCTAAGTCCTATGGTTTCTCCAACACCCAAGCTTCAATGACTCCAACACTTACTACATCAACCAAGCCTTCTACAAGCAGCAATGACAAGTCGAGTTACAAGAAAGCTTCGACAACTCCAAGCCATCATCCTACTACAAGCAACTTCAAGCCGAGAGCTTCATCATCATCTACCCCAACCGATGAGACCGTCAAGACAAGTTCCTTCAAATACTTCACATGCGTAGGCCGAGGCCACAAGTCCTTTGAGTGTACCAACAAGCGGACCATGATCCTCAATGATGAAGGTACATACGACTCCATGAGTGAAGGAGAAATGGAAGCCCTTGAGCAAGTGGCAATGCATCGGCAAGTGAACGAAGATGAAGAAGAACAAGTCTTTTGTGACAAAGATTCAAGTCCCGCTCTCGTTGTCTCCAAGGTCTTGACTCTTCACCATCAACAAGAAGAAGACCAAAGATGCCATATCTTTCATACTAAGGCCGGCATCAATGGAAGGTCCGTCAAGGTCATCATTGATGGAGGGAGTTGCCATAACTTAGCAAGTGAAGAACTTTGCTCCCAGCTCCAATTGGTCAAGACGAAGCACCCACACCCCTACAAAGTTCAATGGCTAAGCAACTCCAGCACCATCCAAGTCGAGCATAGAGTGCAAGCCTCCTTCAAAATCAGATTTTACGAAGACACTTTGGAGTGTGATGTCATTCCAATGACCATTGAAAGATCGTGGATGTCGCCTAGAGGGGGAGGGTGAATAGGCTTTTAAAATATTTATGGTTGAGGCTTGAACAAATGCGGAATAAACCTAGCGGTTAATTTGTCAAGCACAAAACCTACAAAAACTAGGCTCACCTATGTGCACCAACAACTTATGCTAAGCAAGATAAACTACTAAGTGATAGCAATATATATGACAAGAAACAATATGGCTATCACAAAGTAAAGTGCATAAGTAAAGGGCTTGGGTAAGAGATAACCGAGGCACTCATAGAGGACGATGTATCCCGAAGTTCACACCCTTGCAGATGCTAATCTCCATTTGGAGCGGTGTGGAGGCACAATGCTCCCAAGAAGCCACTAGGGCCACCGTAATCTCCTCACGCCCTCGCACAATGCAAGATGCCGTGATTCCACGAACGGACCCTTGAGGGCGGTCACCGAACCCGTACAAATGGCAACCCTTGGGGGCGGTCACCGAACCCGTACACTTTGGCAACCCTTCGGGGCGGTCATCGGAACCCGTCAAATTGCTCGGGCGATCTCCACAACCTAATTGGAGACCCCAACGCTTGCTCGGAGCTTTACACCACAATGGTTGAGCTCCAAACACCAACAACCGTCTACGGCGCCCAAGCACCCAAGAGGAACAAGCTCAAGGGTACCAAGCACCCAAGAGTAATAAGCTTCTCAACTTATAACTTCCATGTATCACGTGGATAACTCAAACCGATGCACCAAATGCAATGGCAAGGGCACACGGAGTGCCCAAGTCCTTCTCTCCCAAATCCTACCAAAGCAACTAATGCTAGGGAGGAAAATGAGAGGAAGAACAAGAAGGAAAACACCAAGAACTCCAAGATCTAGATCCAAGGGGTTCCCCTCACATAGAGGAGAAAGTGATTGGTGGAAATGTGGATCTAGATCTCCTCTTTTTTTTCCCTCAAAACTAGCAAGAATCCATGGAGGGATTGAGAGTTAGCAAGCTCGAAGAAGGTCAACAATGGGGGAAGAACACGAGCTCAAAGGATAAGGTTCAATGGGGAAGAACACCCCCTTTTATAGGTGGGGAAAATTTCAACCGTTATGCAGCCCGCAGCCCGCATCTGGGTGGTACTACCATTCATGGAGCGCTAGTACCGCTGCCACAACGGTACTACCGATGTGGCAAGTAGGCATGGGTCAACCAGGGCTGAGAAAGCAGAAGTACGCACACAAGAACGGTACTACCGCCCTGGGGGCGGTACTACCGCTAGTGAGCGGTACTGCTGCTCCCTATAGCCGCTGGAAAAACAGAGGAGGGCAACAAGTTGTGCGGCAGTTGGAGCGAACGTAGTAGCAGTACTACCGCTTAAACAAGCGGTACTACCGCGCCCTACTGCCGTCCCTACTACCGCTCCCCTGCGTGGTGTTTTACGAAAACCCGACACGAAAAAGTCGAGACCACAGCAGGGTGGTAGTACCAGCGGTACTAACAAGCGGTACTAACACCCTGGCCATGGTACTACCGCGAGAGGCTTTCAAGAACACCATAGAGAAAACAGAGGATGCAATAAAGCCGAAACTGCCACAACTTCTGCAGATGAGCTCCGAATTGACCAAACTCAAGCTTGTTGGATAGAAGACAACGAGAAGCATCCAAAAATGACTGGTAAAAGTACAAAGTGGCAGGGGAGGTATGCCTATGAAATAGAGGAGAGAAACCTCCAACTGAGAAGATCCGTCATAACCTCCAACATCGAAAACATCATAGAAGATGCATGCGTGAACTCCGTTTTCGATGAACTCGAGCTTGTCATGAAGATGACTATAAGCTCTAAAACTCACAAAGAGAAGAACCAAACAAGAACCGAGAAAGATGATGCAGGGATGCAATGGTTTGAGCTCTCTACGAATGATACAATCAAGATACTCGTCGAGAGCCCCCCTTGATAGTATGGCAATCAATCCTATAACCCGGACTCCCAACTACCACCATGAGGCCGGTAAAATAGAAAACCTATCAAGGTCAAACATTTGCCTTGCGCATGATCCACTTGAGCTAGATGATGACGATCTTGTCCTCCTCAAGATGGACCACCTTTCTCGATTGCATTGGGTCAGTGAAGACAAGTTGATTGCTCCCCCATAAGCCACTATGGGTGAGCCACTCTTCCGCACATCCTCACAAGTCCATTGTCACCACAATGGACATCAAGCTTCAAGCACTTGATCTCTTCGTGATGCTCCACTTGAACTTGCACACGGCAATCTTGATGACGATCACCACTCGGTGTCATCCTCTCCATGGGTTGTATGATATCTTCCTCTTTATGCTATCTCATGGGCACATACCTAACCCCATATAGAACTCTCACATAGACCATGGGTTAGTATACAAAGCTTAATGGACAACGCTTACCATACCATGGGATCACTTGATCCCTCTCGGTATATCTTCTCGCTTTGTGAGTTGATCAACTTGATTCACTATTGACTTGGTCTTGATCAACCTTGAATCTTTCCAACTCTCTTCATTTGGATGATGTCTTGAAGGTAAACATGAATGATCACACAATCTTCTTCTTCAAGACATGCTTGCAATAAGCTCAGCACTCACATGAGCAATCTTTGCATAATTCCTTAATAGCACCTTGGTCAACTCATAAACTCCTTGAAAGCAACACATGGACTTCAAGAAATGCCTATGGACAAATCCTTCAAATATAACTCAAGGCAACCATTAGTCCATAGAGATTGCCATCAATTACCAAAACCAAACATGGGGGCACCGCATGTTCTTTCAATCTCCTCCATTTTGGTAATTGATGACAATCAATTTCAAGAGAGTTTATACAGGGAATTATGCATCACCATGCAATTCAACAACCAATAATGCATGCGTATGAAATGCAAATGCTTAGGAACAAAACCAAAGCAAGGAGAAATCTCTGAAGACTTCTCCACAAAACTCTCTGAAACTTCTCCCCCATTGGCATCGATTGCCAAAATGGGAGAAAAGCTTAGAAGGCCAATATAAATTGTGTTCCTCCATAAATTGTGTATTTATCAACAAGAGAGTGGAATGCAATACACATATCCAATGGTAACTACTTGGAGGAAGACAAACTATATTGAGGCCCAAAAATTGCAAAAGAAAGATATGCCACAAAGACATAACAAAGAGAGAAACAAGTAATCAAGCAATCAAAAGATATCAATTGAGGCAAGCTATCAACGGATATCAATTGAAACCACTAGACCAAAGATCCTATGAGATATAGAATAAAGGATATTATGATATGAGTAAAGAAGTGTTATAAATAAACTAGAGAAGCTCCCCATGATTTTTGCACACAAGAATTTCTTTTTGTATTTGGATACAAAGTGCACAAAATAGGATCATAGCTCCCCCAAAATCAATAGAAACTTACAACAAGTGCAAGTGAGCATATAGGAAACAAAGCCTAGCACTTGCAACAAGCACATGGTTGAGCAACATGTAAAAGAGGCAACTTAAGAATAGGCTCAACCAAAACTGATGTGTGTGAGTCAAGGCATTGCACTTGAGAATACTAAAGTACGGATGAGCATTAAGCATCAATTTAGTCTTGAAAGAATGAGATACACGGTGCAAGGCATGTCATGCCCACACACAACAAACAAACGGGTTCACAAGCTCACCAAAAAGCATATAAAGAACCTATGCTTGTGACAACCCATGCTGAAGATATAAAAGGAAACTCCGTTAAGAGGAGGGATACCAAATAAATTGGCAAGCCTCATCATAACGAGTAAGAGGAAACTAATCTTCACCACACAAGAGTGCATCAAGATGCAACGGGATATGACCCGCACTCAAGGCACACACTTTCATGGAGCCACCAAATAAATAACATGAGAAAGAACCGGTGGACATGAAAGAAAGGGATATCATCTAGAAATGCAACTTCTCTCAGGTGTAAAACATTCTAGGTAGATGATGATCATGATGATATCAATCCACAGAGAAGGATGTACACATGAAATAGTTACAAAAAGGAAAGAACAAGATATCCACAAGGAAATCATAAATATAACAATAAGACATTTGCATGGAAGCATATCACAGGGCTAGATATGTTCTTATTGTATATAAATGCATTCCTACCACACAACCATCAAAGACATCACAACTAGCAACATGAGATCATCGTTGAGATGCTTTGAGAAAGGAAACAAGTAACACAAGATGGAATTAATATCATGCCAAGATGCAACTTACAAAAGGTTGAATGCAAGAAAAGAGTGCATGAATAAATACTTGTTACCGAGATATCATTGGAAGGATGTAGAAGAAACCAAATGAAGGTAGTAGATATTAGTTCATTGATCATCCTAGCTTGACTCCAATAAGCACATGGTGACACCACATTCCTTGTGAGTGAGCTGAGCATCCAATGCAGCTCCAATGGTTCCTACAACAACAACACAAACAAAATGGTACCCAAACTTATTGGGACCATAGAGTTAGAAACACCAATACATAGGACAAACTCCACATACATTTGTGCATATAAATATGAAAATTAATTTCATGCACATCTCATCCAAATTGAGACTAGGTGGAGTTTCCCCTATATATTGGGTCAAGGAAAGAAAGCATGCCAACAAAAATTCATGAAGTAAATATGCATGCTCAAGACTTTCAAGAACGGAAACCAAAAGAAAAAGAAATACCAAGTTAAGAAAGGATATCAAATGAATAAATCATGACTTGGAGGATATCATTAAACGATACATCAAGGAATGAGATATCCATTGATAAACAAAAAGAAGGATGTAAAACTCCCAAAAGAGAGAATGGTTCCAAACAAACCAAATGCTCTACAAAGTTTCATGATGGCACAAAGTACCAAAAGAAACGATTTGCATTCCACCAAGACACACTTGAAAAGGATCACAAGGTGAGTGTTCTAAGAAAAATAGGATAGCTCCCCCAAGCATTGTGCATTATGGAGAATTTGCATTTGAATACAAAAAGCACAAGATGGGATCACCACTTTCACTATATCTATACAAACACTAGACAAGCTCAAGGAAATAACAAGATCCACAAGTGGTATGGAATACAATGGGAGTTGACACAATCCTAGGCAAGAGATAAGGCAAATAAAAGCAAAGGCTAATGTAAAGATGATCAATAATTTCTACCACAAATAAGTGAGTACCAATTGTCAAAAGACAAGAAGTATTTGGAAATAATTCCCGGTGGTAGATTGCAAGGATATCCAACATCATCTTCACACCAAACACAAGCAAATTTCAACTTGTAGAGCTAACATGTTGATAACCCACAAGTATAGGGGATCGCAATAGCTTTCGAGGGTATTCAACCCAAATTTATTGATTCGACACAAGGGGAACCAAAGAATATTCTCAAGTATTAGCAGCTGAGTTGTCAATTCAACCACACCTGGAAACTTAGTATCTGTAGCAAAGTGTTTAGTAGCAAAGTAATATGATAGTGATGGTAACGGTAACAAAAGATTAACGAAAGCAAAGTAATGTTTTTGGTATTTTGTAGTGATTGTAACAATAGCAACGGGAAAGTGAATAAGCATAAACCAATATATGGAAAGCTCGTAGGCATCGGATCAATGATGGATAATTATGCCGGATGCGGTTCATCATGTAACAGTCATAACATAGGGTGACACAGAACTAGCTCCAATTCATCAATGTAATGTAGGCATGTATTCCGAATATAGTCATACATGCTTATGGAAAAGAACTTGTGTGCCATCTTTTGTCCTAGCCTCCCGTGGCAGCGGGGTCCTAATGGAAACTAAGGGATATTAAGGCCTCCTTTTAATAGAGAACCGGAACAAAGCATTAGCACATAGTGAATACATGAACTCCTCAAACTACGGTCATCACCGGTAAGTATCCCGATTATTGTCACTTCGGGGTTAACAGATCATAACACATAATAGGTGACTATAGACTTGCAAGATAGGATCAAGAACACTCATATATTGATGAAAACATAATAGGTTCAGATCTGAAATCATGGCACTCGGGCCCTAGTGACAAGCATTAAGCATAGCAAAGTCATAGCAACATCAATCTCAGAACATAGTGGATACTAGGGATCAAACCCTAACAAAACTAACTCGATTACATGATAAATCTCGTCCAACCCATCACCGTCTAGCAAGCCTACGATGTAATTACTCACGCACGACGGTGAGCATCATGAAATTGGTGATGGAGGATGGTTGATGATGACGACAGCGACGAATCCCCCTCTCCGGAGCCCCGAACGGACTCCAGATCAGTCCTCCCGAGAGGTTTTCGGGCTTGGCGGCGGCTCCGTATCGTAAAACGCGATGAATTCTTCTCTCCTATTTTTTCTCCCCGAAAGCAAATATATAGAGTTGGAGTTGGAGTTGGGAGGTCTCCAGGGGGCCCACGAGGTAGGGGGCGCCCCTGGTCTTCATCTTTGGCGAGGATTTTTTATTATTTATTGTAAGATATTCCGTGGAGTTTCAGGTCATTCCGAGAACTTTTGTTTTCTGCACATAAAACAATATCATGGCAATTCTGCTGAAAGCAACGTCAGTCCGGGTTAGTTCCATTCAAATCATACAAGTTAGAGTCCAAAACAAGGGCAAAAGTGTTTGGAAAAGTAGATACGACGGAGACGTGTCAACTCCCCCAAGCTTAAACCCTTGCTTGTCCTCAAGCAATTCAGTTGACAAACTAAAAGAAATAAAGAAAAACTTTTACAAACTTTGTTTGCTCTTGTTGTTGTAAATATGTCAAGCTAGCATTCAAGTTTTCAGCAAAGATTATAACTAACCACATTTGCAATAATTCTCAGGTCTCATGATTACCCATATCAATAGCATAATCAACTAGCAAGCCATAATAATAAATCTCGGATGACAACACTTTCTCAAAACAATCATAATATGATATAACAAGATGGTATCTTGCTAGCCCTTTCTGAGACCGCAAAACATAAATGCAGAGCACCTTTAAAGACCAAGGACTGACTAGACATTGTAATTCATGGTAAAAGAGATCCAATCATAGTCACACCCAATATAAATTAACAGTGATGAATGCAAATGACAGCTGCGCTCTCCAGCTAGTGCTTTTAATAAGAGGGTGATGACTCAACATAAAAGTAAATGGATAGGCCCTTCGCACAGGGAAGCAGGGATTTGTAGAGGTGCCAGAGCTTGGTTTTGAAATAGAGATAATTAATATTTTGAGCGGTATACTTTCATTGTCAACATAACAACCAAGAGATGGCGTTATCTTCCATGCTACACACATTATAGGCGGTTCCCAAACAGAATGGTAAAATTTATACTCCCCCTCCACCAACAAACATCAATCCATGGCTTGCTCGAAACAACGAGTGCCTCCAACTAACAATAGTCCTAGGGGGAGTTTTGTTTTGCAATTATTTTGATTTAGTTTGCATAAAGCATGGGACTGGGCATCCCGGTGACCAGCCATTTTCTCGTGAGTGAGGAGCGGAGTCCACTCCTCTTGAGAATAACCCGCCTAGCATGGAAGATACATGCAGCCCTAGTTGATACATGAGCTATTCGTGCATACAAAACAGAATGATTATTTGACGGTTTAGAATTTGACACATACAAATTTACTTGGAACGGCAGGTAGATACCGCATATAGGAAGGTATAGTGGACTCATCTGGAATAACTTTGGGGTTTAAGGGATTGGATGCACAAGCAGTATTCCCGCTTAGTACAGGTGAAGGCTAGCAAAAGACTGGGAAGCGACCACCTAGAGAGCGACAACAGCCATGTACATGTATTAAAATTAATAAACATTGGATGCAAGCATGAGTAGGATATAATCCACCATGAATATAAATATCGTGAAGGCTATGTTGATTTGTTTCAACTACATGCATGAACATGTGCCAAGTCAAGTCACTTAAATCATTCAAAGGAGGATACCACCCCATCATACCACATCATAATCATCTCAATAGCATGTTGGCACGCAAGGTAAACCATTTAAACTCATAGCTAATCAAGCATGGGACAAGCAACTATGATCTCTAATTATCATTGCAAACATGTTTATTCATAACAAGCTGAATCAAGAACGATGAACTCATCATATTTACAAAAACAAAAGAGGTCGAGTTCATACCAGCTTTTCTCATCTCAGTCAGTCCATCATATATCATCATAATTGCCTTTCACTTGCACGACCGAACGATGTGAATAATAATAAGAGTGCACGTGCATTGGACTAAGCTGGAATCTGCGAGCATTCAATAAACAGGAGAAGACAAAGCAATATGGGCTCTTTTGTCAGATAAACAATAATGCATATCAGAGCCACTTCAACAATTTAATTATGGTCTTATCCTATCGACCCCCAAAGAAAGAAAAGAAATAAAACTATTTACACGGGAAAGATCCCAACAAGCAAAAGAAGAACGGGAAATATTTTTGGGTTTTCTTTTTAATTACTACTACAAGCATGGAAAGTAAATTAGTTAAAAGCTACAACTGTATTTTTTGTTTTTTCTTAAGGTTTATTAAACACACCAGAAGAAAGCATAAAAAGGAAAATAAACTAGCATGGATAATACAATGAAGAAGTATGAGCACCGACATCTAGCAATGAGTGTGTGTGTGAACATAAATGTAATGTTGGTGAGAAATACATACTCCCCCAAGCTTAGGCTTTTGGCCTAAGTTGGTCTATGGCCAGGGATAGCCTGGCGGATACCCGTAGGTGTAGCTGGGGTCGTACTACGACGAAGAAGACTCTGACTGCCATTGGCTGACAGCCACCTCCGGATCCCAAGAATAAACAGACTGTCGTGGAGGCTCCTCTTGTGGTTCCGGTTCCGGGGTTGGTGCAGGGTTCCGGTAGGCGTGAATAGCCGCCAACGGAATAAGGTACGTGCCTGCAGTCAAATCAAACAAAGTAGGAGCAGGCAAGGTAATAGTCTCAGGATGATGTTTATTAAAGAACAATTGATATTTAAGCTCTCCTTCCCTATTCTTAACAATAAAATCATGTGCCACCATACTTTTATAATCTAAGTAAACATGAGGCAGCACATTTTCTTCCTTCTCATAATGCCTAATAGGTATGTTAAAATGTGCAGCTAGGTGTGTAGCATAAATGCCTCCAAAGACGGGACCCTTAGTACGGTTCATACTTTACCGTCTAGCAATAATGTCGCCCATACTAAAAGAGTTATCACTGTATAAGCCGTGGTGCAAAATGATAATATCAGGGATACTCAGGTTTCCACAGTTTCCATGACCAATTAAGCAATGACTAGCAAATAATGCAAAATAACGTAAAAACAGGAAAGTGTATGCTAGTGATTCGTGCATCAGAAACCTTCCTTGTTTCCCCTATGGTGATAGTGTCAATAAATCCCTCCACATCATCACGATGTGGTTCTTCTGTATTGCCCCCAAAAGGGACTAAACAAACCCGTCAGAAATCAAAGAATGACATCTCCTTATGCTCATCATATAAATGAAACTCCACCGTAGGTGGCGAGTTCCTAGAATGGAAATGAAAGTTTTGTACAAAGGTATTTGTGAGTAAGAGATACTGATCGCATTGGTCGTGGAGGAAAGCAATGAGGCCTGCATTTTGAGCCAGTTCATAAAAATCTTCATAAATATCGGCTGCTCTCAAGAAATCATCGGAGGACCATTCACACGCCTGAACCTCCGCGGTACGCGGCAAATTATACTTAGGCTTCGGTGCCTTTTCCTTCGAGCTTTGGCTCGATGAGCCCCTCAATAGTCTCCTCATTATTTTCTGAAAAATTCTGAAATTTTTAGTAACTTCAAAATAAAAGTAAACCAAACTTAATAATATTGATAGCAACTACTCCTACAAGTGCCTAGGGCCTATATCATGCATCAAAACTACTTGGAACCATATAAATTTGACATGCAAGCTCAAGAACAGAGTCACCTAAGCAGAAAAAATTCGCAATGAATAAAGCACTAGAACAAAAAATAATTGAACCAATGGAGGAGTCACATACCAAGGAACAATCTCCCCAAGTAGTTTTGTGAGAGGTGCTTTGAGCAAGGAGATCGAAAATGGCAGCAAAGAGGGCTGGAACTCGTGCTTGAGTTGGTTTTTCGTGTTTGTGGGAGGAAGAAGAAGAGGATAGGTGCAGGAATAAGTGGAGGAGGGCCACCATGGGCCCACGAGGCAGGGGGCGCGCCCTCCACCCCCGTGGCCAGGTGGCAGCTCCCCCCGCGGTAAATTTTGCACCATAAATCCTCAAATATTCCCGAAAATATCATATTAAATTGGCATGTCATTCTAAGGACTTTTATTTTCGAGACATTTTTATATTGCACGGATAAATCAGGAAACAGACAGAAAAATACTATTTTTACTTTATTTCAACTAAATAACAGAAAGTATAAAGAGGGTATAGAAGGTTGTGCTTCTAGTTTCATCCATCTCATGCTCATCAAAAGGAATCCACTAACAAGGTTGATCAAGTCTTGTTAACAAACTCATTCCGATTAACATGAAACCGGAGAAATTTCGAATAACACTAGGTTACCTCAACGGGGATATGCACATCCCCAATAATATAGTCGGAAGAGGAAATTCAAGACCTTCAAATATAACCGATGGAATTTTTCCGATAGAATTTATACTGTGAAATTGAGGTTGTTTCCTCGGAAAGTGTACCGTATGCTCGTTGCCATTAACATGAAAAGTGACATTGCCTTTGTTGCAATCAATAACAGCCCCTGCAGTATTAAGAAAGGTCTTCCAAGAATAATAGACATACTATCGTCCTCGGGAATATCAAGAATAACAAAGTTCATTAAAATAGTAACGTTTGCAACCACAACAAGCACATCCTCACAAATACCGACAGGTACAGCAGTTGATTTATCAGCCATTTGCAAAGATATTTCAGTAGGTGTCAACTTATTCAAGTCAAGTCTATGATATAAAGAGAGAGGCATAACACTAACACCATCTCCAAGATCACATAAAGCAGTTTTAACATAGTTTCTTTTAATGGAGCATGGTATAGTAGGTACTCCGGGATCTCCAAGTTTCTTTGGTATCCCACCTTTAAAAGTATAATTAGCAAGCATGGTGGAAATTTCAGCTTCTAGTATCTTTCTTTTATTTGTAACAATATCTTTCATGTACTTAGCATAAGGATTCATTTTGAGCATATCAGTCAATCGCATACGCAAAAAGATAGGTCTAATCATTTCAGCAAAGCGCTCAAAATCCTCATCATCCTTTTTCTTGGATGGTTTGGGAGGAAAAGGCATGGGTTTTTGAACCCAAGGTTCTCTTTCTTTACCATGTTTTCTAGCAACAAAATCTTTCTTATCATAACGTTGATTCTTTGATTGTGGGTTATCAAGATCAACAACAGGTTCAATTTCTACAACATTATCATTACTAGGTTGAGAATCATCATGAACATCATCATTAACATTTTCATTAGGTTCATGTTCATTGCCAGATTGTGTTTCGGCATCAGACATAGAAATATCATTTGGATTCTCAAGTGGTTCAGCAATAGGTTCACTAGAAGTTTGCACAGTTCTATCATTTTTCTTTTTCTTCTTTTTAGAAGAACTAGGTGCGTCAATATTATTTCTCTAAGAATCTTTCTCAATTCTCTTAGGGTGGCCTTTAGGATACAAAGGTTCCTGAGTCATTCTACCAGTTCTAGTAGTCACTTTAACAACATAATCATTTTACTTACTATTCATCTCATCGAGCAATTCTTTTTGAGCTTTAAGTACTTGTTCTACTTGAGTGGTAACCATAGAAGCATGTTTGCTAACAAGTTTAAGTTCACCTCTAATATTAGCCATATAATCATGCAAGTATTTAATCATATCAGCATCTTGTTTTAATTGTCTACCAAAATAAGCATTGAAGTCTTCTTGCTTAAACATAAAATTATCAAACTCATCCAAGCACTGACTAGCAATTTTAGTAGTAGGGATTTCAGCTTTATCATATCTATAGAGAGAATTTACCTTTACTACCCGTGTCGGGCTATCAGGGTCAGGAGGTTCTTCAATAAATAAACGATTAAGATCATATGTTTTTTTGACAGGCGGTAAATTAAGACCATGTATTTCTTCAATAGGAGGTAGATTCTTAACATCTTCAGCTTTAATACCTTTTTATTTCATAGATTTCTTTGACTCTTGCATATCTTCGGGACTGAGAAATAGAACACCTCTCTTATTCGGAGTTGGTTTAGGAATAGGCTCATTAATTGGAGCAGGAGATGGCTCAGGAGGTGCCCAATTATTTTCATTTATCAACATATTGTTCAATAAGATTTCAGCTTCATCTGGTGTTCTTTCCCTGAAAAGAGAACCAGCACAACTATCCAGGTAATCTCTGGAAGCATCAGTTAGTCCATTATAAAAGATATCAAGTATTTCATTTTTCTTAAGAGGGTGATCAGGCAAAGCATTAAGTAACTTGAGAAGCCTCCCCCAAGCTTGTGGGAGACTCTCTTCTTTAATTTGCACAAAGTTGTATATTTCCTTTAAAGCAGCTTGTTTCTTATGAGCAGGGAAATATTTAGCAGAGAAGTAATAAATCATATCCCGGTGACTATGCACACAACCAGGATCAAGAGAATTAAACCATATCTTAGCATCACCCTTTAATGAGAACGGAAATATTTTGAGGATATAAAAGTAGCGAGATCTCTCATCATTAGTGAACAGGGTGGCTATATCATTTAATTTAGTAAGATGTGCCACAACAGTTTCAGATTCATAGCCATGAAAAGGATCAGATTCAACCAAAGTAATTATATCAGGATCAACAGAGAATTCATAATCCTTATCAGTAACACAGATAGGTGAAGTGGCAAAAGCAGGGTCAGGTTTCATTCTAGCATTTAGAGATTGCTTATTCCATTTAGCTAATAACCTTTTGAGTTCATATCTATCTTTGCAAGCTAAAATAGCTAAAGAAGCTTCTTGATCAAATAAATAACCTTCAGGAATAACAAGTGATTCTTCATCATCACTTTAATCATCATAATCAGATTCCATATTTTCAATTTCTCTAGCCCTAGCAAGTTGTTCATCGAGAAAATCACTAAGTGGCATAGTAGTATCAGGCATAGAGGTAGTTTCATCATAAGTATCATGCATAGTAGAAGTGGCATCATCAATAACATGCGACATATCAGAACGAATAGCAGAAGAGGTGTAGGTGTCGCAAATTTACTCATAACAGAAGGTGAATCAAGTGCGGAGCTAGATGGCAGTTCCTTACCTCCCCTCGTAGTTGAGGGATAGATCTTGGTTTTTGGATCTCTCAAGTTTTTCATAGTGTCCAGCAGATATAAATCCCAAGTGACTCAAAGAATAGAGCTATGCTCCCCAGCAACGGCGCCAGAAATTAGTCTTGATAACCCACAAGTATAGGGGATCGCAATAGCTTTCGAGGGTAGAGTATTCAACCCAAATTTATTGATTCGACACAAGGGGAGCCAAAGAATATTCTCAAGTATTAGCAGTTGAGTTGTCAATTCAACCACACCTGGAAACTTAGTATCTGCAGCAAAGTGTTTAGTAGCAAAGTAATATGATAGTGATGGTAACGGTAACAAAAGAGTAAAGAAAGCAACGTAATGTTTTTGGTATTTTGTAGTGATTGTAACAATAGCAACGGGAAAGTGAATAAGCGTAAACCAGTATATGGAAAGCTCGTAGGCATCAGATCAATGATGGATAATTATGCCGGATGCGGTTCATCATGTAACAGACATAACATAGGGTGACACATAACTAGCTCCAATTCATCAATGTAATGTAGGCATGTATTCCGAATATAGTCATACGTGCTTATGGAAAAGAGCTTGCATGACATCTTTTGTCCTACCCTCCCGTGGCAACGGGGTCCTAATGGAAACTAAGGGATGTTAAAGCCTCCTTTTAATAGAGAACCGGAACAAAGCATTAGCACATAGTGAATACATGAACTCCTCAAACTACGGTCATTAACGGTAAGTATCCCTATTATTGTCACTTCGGGGTTAATGGATCGTAACACATAATAGGTGACTATAGACTTGCAAGATAGGATCAAGAACACTCATATATTGATGAAAACATAATAGGTTCAGATCTGAAATCATGGCACTCGGGCCCTAGTGACAAGCATTAAGCATAGCAAAGTCATAGCAACATCAATCTAAGAACATAGTGGATACTAGGGATCAAACCCTAACAAAACTAACTCGATTACATGATAAATCTCATCCAACCCAGCACCGTCCAGCAAGCCTACGATGGAATTACTCACGCACGGCGGTGAGCATCATGAAATTGGTGATGGAGGATGGTTGATGATGACGACATCGACGAATCCCCCTCTCCGGAGCCCCGAACGGACCTAAATCAGCCCTCCCGAGAGGTTTTAGGGCTTGGCGGCGGCTCCGTATCATAAAACGCGATGAATTCTTCTCTCCTATTTTTTTCTCCCCGAAAGAAAATATATAGAGTTGGAGTTGGAGTCGGGAGGTCTCCAGGGGGCCCACGAGGTAGGGGGCGCGCCCTAGGGGGGGCCCCACCCTCATGGACAGGGTGTGGGCCCCAGGTCTTCATCTTTGGCGAGGATTTTTTATTATTTATTGTAAGATATTCCGTGGAGTTTTAGGTCATTCCGAGAACTTTTGTTTTCTGCACATAAAACAACATCATGGCAATTCTGCTGAAAATAGCGTCAGTCCGGATCAGTTCCATTCAAATCATACAAGTTAGAGTCCAAAACAAGGGAAAAAGTGTTTGGAAAAGTAGATACGACGGAGACGTATCACATGCCACCTAGGAACAAGATAATTTACAATATCAACACTAGGTGACAATGTCTCAAATGTACACATTTTCTAGGCTAGTAATATACACATAGCATATTACTCCCCCATAATGTGATACCAATTAAGGATAAACAAGAGGCAAATAAAAGGATCCAACAAGAGATAATTAATGGACTATTTAGAATTTTAATTTCTCATGAGAAGACATACCACATAGTGACTAGATAATCTTGAAATATCAATACTAGATGGTATTACTCATGTACACACATTTATAGGATTGTGAGGTGCACAAAGCACATCACTCCCCCATAATGGGATAGTTCATTAATCTCTCACAAGATCCAACTAAGAAATAAACAAGATGAAAAAAGGCTCAACACACAACACACACAAACAAGATGCAAACCAACATACACATACTTGATTTCTCAAGATAAGCAAATTGGAAGCACAACATATACAAGCACATGCAAGGTACAAAACCACAACATGCTAAGGGGCAAGTAACTTTCAATGTAAGCAATTTAAGCATGAGTTACCGCAAGGAGGAACATTGGATATACGATAGAAAGATAATCTGAATGACTTGGCGTGAGACAATATGAATGATGAGGACCCCTTAAATCTCCATAATGTAGCCAAGTCTCCAATGACCTCCAGCAACACATATTTATCAAGTTTGAGCTTGTTGGTCCCCAGCCAAGTTGGGTCCTAAGAGGTTAGTCACAATAGGCTTGGCTACCCAAATGGTTATTTGCTTGACACCACTTTAAGTACCAACAAACTTGGCAGACACATTGCCAACCTTATCCTTCCCAAGAGAATAGATATCATCAATAATAATTGGGTTGGATAAGTTACCACTAGTGCATGAAGAAGCGACTTGACCTTTCTCACGACATAAGTAGCAACGTCTAGTCTTTATTTTCTTCTCACTTGATTTCTCAGCAAGAGAAGCATGAACTTGAGTCTTCTTGGGAAGTGGCCTTTCTTCAACTTGTGGTTGAGCATGAGATTGAACTTGTGGCCTCTTCCCTTGTTGCTTGTCATTAACGAACTTCTTCTTCAATGGGCAAGATCTAACATGATGCCCTTCAATTTTGCACTTGAAGCAAATAATCTTGGCTGAATTCTTGAGTTGTTCTTGGCCCTTATTCTTGTTGCTCTTGGACTTCTTCTTCTTATTGGAGTTGAATCCAAGTCCACCTTTGCCATTGGGGGATTTTTGCACACTCAAGATATTGTTGAGTGTGGATTTCCCTTCATGACACTTTTCCTAGTCTTTCTTCAAAGAAGTGACTTGGGCCTTGAGCTCTTTGATTTCCTATACATGGTTAGTATCAACACAAGTACTAGAGGAAGTATAAGCTTCATTTTTAGAGCAACAAGGCAAGGAAAGTAATTCATCACTAGATGTACCAATGTTATGAGTAGATGAATTACAAGGACTAGCACATGTCAATATAGCATTTTGACTAGATGTAGTGCTTATGTCCACATGAGACTCACTAGATGTTACCTTAGTAATCATAGCCTCATGAGATAACTTTAGCACCTTATGGGATACTAGAAGATCATCATGAGAGCTTGCAAGCTTTACATGACTTTCTTCCAATTTCCCATAATTGCTAGATAGCAACTCAAGTTGAGCCCTTAGCTCAACATTCTCCTTCAAAATGGATGCTTCACTAGAAATAGAGTTAGTAGCACAAGCATCATCATTAACAACAAGAGGAGAAGGCAACTTGGCAAGCTCTTTTGAATATGAAGCTTTAAGTTGTGCATGAGACTCAGTGAGTTTGATGATCTCACTCTTAATGACCCTTGAGCCATTTTTGAGGTGCCCAAAGCCCTCAAGGAGTTTAGCATGCGCAACTTCAAGCTTCTCATTTTTAGTTTCAAAAACATTGGCCACCTCAAGAGCTCTATCATGATATTCCTTCACTCTAGATAATTCTAGAGCAAAAGTCTCCTCAAGAGATTCCTTGGTGGTTTGTTCAAGTTCGAGAGCTTGGGAGAGGTCCGCGATCTCATTAGCGTAATCACACTCATGACCTTCCATTTTATCAATGGTGACCTCATGCTCCTCAAGACGAGATTCCAACTCATCAGTATATTTCTTGCCCTCAATAGCAATAGACATGATTTCCATGAAGTTGGAACGAGCAATTTTATTCTTGATAAGAGCTTTAAAAATCATTTCCCCCTTAATTTTTAATTAAGGAGGCAACACCATCATTCTCTTCATCATAATCAACATCATCATCACTCTTGCCATCATCAATATCATCACAAGATATATTGGGATTCAAAGTGGGAGATACCTTTGAAGCCTTGGACATAAGGCAAAATGCAATAGATGATGATGTAGGATCCCTTGAAGCACCATCCAAGACCACATCTTGTTCCATGGAGTGTTGGGTTTCCTCTACATTGTTAGCAAAACAACTCGAGGAAATACATGCATTTTTATCATGGCAACAAGATATAGCAAGCATATCATCATGAGATTTAGTCAAGCAGTTTTTACATGATATGCAAGGACTATCAACACAAGCATGTGAAACATTTGGAGTGCTCGAAGTGCTAAAGTCCAAAGATGAAGCATTGCAATAAGAAAGTGATGAAGGATTATCAACAATAAGCCCACTATCATCATTGCAATGAACACCACTACTCACCATGTCATTACCTTGTGGCAAACCACATGTAGATGAAGTAGAAGAAGTTGAGAACGCAATGCGACCGGAGGTGGAGGGAGAACAATCATCCTTACAAATCTTGGACACACCATATTTATCTTGAAGCTTTGTCCATAACTCATGAGCATCCCGGAACGGCATGAGTTGAAATAAAACTACATTGCTTAAAGCATCGAAAAGCACATTAGAAGCTTGAGAATTGAGATAAGAGTTTTTCTCATCCTCTAAAGATAATCTTTGGGGATCCTTTGGAGGAGAAAAACCCATATCTACAATTCGCTCTAAATTTGGGTCCATGAACCTAAAGAGATTAAGCATGCGAATTACCCAAACATCAAAATTTGTGCCATCAAAACTAAGAGTGTCAGAGAATCCTAAACCCCTAGTCGACATCATTACTCTCTAGGCGGTTAAGCCTAACAAGAGAGACGAGGCTCTGATACCAATTGAAAGATCGTGGATGTCGCCTAGAGGGGGGGTGAATAGGTATTTTAAAATATTTACGGTTGAGGCTTGAACAAATGCGGAATAAACCTAGCGGTTAATTTGTCAAGCACAAAACCTACAACAACTAGGCTCACCTATGTGCACCAACAACTTATGCTAAGCAAGATAAACTACTAAGTGATAGCAATATATATGACAAGAAACAATATGGCTATCACAAAGTAAAGTGCATAAGTAAAGGGCTTGGGTAAGAGATAACCGAGGCACTCATAGAGGACGATGTATCCCGAAGTTCACACCCTTGCAGATGCTAATCTCCGTTTGGAGCGGTGTGGAGGCACAATGCTCCCAAGAAGCCACTAGGGCCACCGTAATCTCCTCACGCCCTCGCACAATGCAAGATGCCGTGATTCCACGAACGGACCCTTGAGGGCGGTCACCGAACCCGTACAAATGGCAACCCTTGGGGGCGGTCACCGAACCCGTACACTTTGGCAACCCTTCGGGGCGGTCATCGGAACCCGTCAAATTGCTCGGGCGATCTCCACAACCTAATTGGAGACCCCAACGCTTGCTCGGAGCTTTACACCACAATGGTTGAGCTCCAAACACCAACAACCGTCTACGGCGCCCAAGCACCCAAGAGGAACAAGCTCAAGGGTACCAAGCACCCAAGAGTAATAAGCTTCTCAACTTATAACTTCCACGTATCACGTGGATAACTCAAACCGATGCACCAAATGCAATGGCAAGGGCACACGGAGTGCCCAAGTCCTTCTCTCCCAAATCCTACCAAAGCAACTAATGCTAGGGAGGAAAATGAGAGGAAGAACAAGAAGCAAAAAACCAAGAACTCCAAGATCTAGATCCAAGGGGTTCCCCTCACATAGAGGAGAAAGTGATTGGTGGAAATGTGGATCTAGATCTCCTCTCTTTTTTCCCTCAAAACTAGCAAGAATCCATGGAGGGATTGAGAGTTAGCAAGCTCGAAGAAGGTCAACAATGGGGGAAGAACACGAGCTCAAAGGATAAGGTTCAATGGGGAAGAACACCCCTTTTATAGGTGGGGAAAATTTCAACCGTTATGCAGCCCGTAGCCCGCATCTGGGTGGTACTACCATTCATGGAGCGCTAGTACCGCTGCCACAACGGTACTACCGATGTGGCAAGTAGGCATGGGTCAACCAGGGCTGAGAAAGCAGAAGTACGCACACAAGAACGGTACTACCGCCCTGGGGGCGGTACTACCGCTAGTGAGCGGTACTGCTGCTCCCTATAGCCGCTGGAAAAACAGAGGAGGGCAACAAGCTGTGCGGCAGTTGGAGCGAACGTAGTAGCAGTACTACCGCTTAAACAAGCGGTACTACCGCGCCCTACTGCCGTCCCTACTACCGCTCCCCTGCGTGGTGTTTTACGAAAACCCGACACGAAAAAGTCGAGACCACAGCAGGGTGGTAGTACCAGCGGTACTAACAAGCGGTACTACCACCCTGGCCATGGTACTACCGCGAGAGGCTTTCAAGAACACCATAGAGAAAACAGAGGATGCAATAAAGCCGAAACTGCCACAACTTCTGCAGATGAGCTCCGAATTGAGCAAACTCAAGCTTGTTGGATAGAAGACAACGAGAAGCATCCAAAAATGACTGGTAAAAGTACAAAGTGGCAGGGGAGGTATGCCTATGAAATAGAGGAGAGAAACCTCCAACTGAGAAGATCCGTCATAACCTCCAACATCGAAAACATCATAGAAGATGCATGCGTGAACTCCGTTTTCGATGAACTCGAGCTTGTCATGAAGATGACTATAAGCTCTAAAACTCACAAAGAGAAGAACCAAACAAGAACCGAGAAAGATGATGCAGGGATGCAATGGTTTGAGCTCTCTACGAATGATACAATCAAGATACTCGTCGAGAGCCCCCCTTGATAGTATGGCAATCAATCCTATAACCCGGACTCCCAACTACCACCATGAGGCCGGTAAAATAGAAAACCTATCAAGGTCAAACATTTGCCTTGCGCATGATCCACTTGAGCTAGATGATGACGATCTTGTCCTCCTCAAGATGGACCACCTTTCTCGATTGCATTGGGTCAGTGAAGACAAGTTGATTGCTCCCCCATAAGCCACTATGGGTGAGCCACTCTTCCGCACATCCTCACAAGTCCATTGTCACCACAATGGACATCAAGCTTCAAGCACTTGATCTCTTCGTGATGCTCCACTTGAACTTGCACACGGCAATCTTGATGATGATCACCACTCGGTGTCATCCTCTCCATGGGTTGTATGATATCTTCCTCTTTATGCTATCTCATGGGCACATACCTAACCCCATATAGAACTCTCACATAGACCATGGGTTAGTACACAAAGCTTAATGGACAATGCTTACCATACCATGGGATCACTTGATCCCTCTCGGTATATCTTCTCGCTTTGTGAGTTGATCAACTTGATTCACTATTGACTTGGTCTTGATCAACCTTGAATCTTTCCAACTCTCTTCATTTGGATGATGTCTTGAAGGTAAACATGAATGATCACACAATCTTCTTCTTCAAGACATGCTTGCAATAAGCTCAGCACTCACATGAGCAATCTTTGCATAATTCCTTAATAGCACCTCTGTCAACTCATAAACTCCTTGAAAGCAACACATGGACTTCAAGAAATGCCTATGGACAAATCCTTCAAATATAACTCAAGGCAACCATTAGTCCATAGAGATTGCCATCAATTACCAAAACCAAACATGGGGGCACCGCATGTTCTTTCAATCTCCTCCATTTTGGTAATTGATGACAATCAATTTCAAGAGAGTTTATACAGGGAATTATGCATCACCATGCAATTCAACAACCAATAATGCATGCGTATGAAATGCAAATGCTTAGGAACAAAACCAAAGCAAGGAGAAAACTCTGAAGACTTCTCCACAAAACTCTCTGAAACTTCTCCCCCATTGGCATCGATTGCCAAAATGGGAGAAAAGCTTAGAAGGCCAATATAAATTGTGTTCCTCCATAAATTGTGTATTTATCAACAAGAGAGTGGAATGCAATACACATATCCAATGGTAACTACTTGGAGGAAGACAAACTATATTGAGGCCCAAAAATTGCAAAAGAAAGATATGCCACAAAGACATAACAAAGAGAGAAACAAGTAATCAAGCAATCAAAAGATATCAATTGAGGCAAGCTATCAACGGATATCAATTGAAACCACTAGACCAAAGATCCTATGAGATATAGAATAAAGGATATTATGATATGAGTAAAGAAGTGTTATAAATAAACTAGAGAAGCTCCCCATGATTTTTGCACACAAGAATTTCTTTTTGTATTTGGATACAAAGTGCACAAAATAGGATCATAGCTCCCCCAAAATCAATAGAAACTTACAACAAGTGCAAGTGAGCATATAGGAAACAAAGCCTAGCACTTGCAACAAGCACATGGTTGAGCAACATGTAAAAGAGGCAACTTAAGAATAGGCTCAACCAAAACTGATGTGTGTGAGTCAAGGCATTGCACTTGAGAAGACTAAAGTACGGATGAGCATTAAGCATCAATTTAGTCTTGAAAGAATGAGATACACGGTGCAAGGCATGTCATGCCCACACACAACAAGCAAACGGGTTCACAAGCTCACCAAAAAGCATATAAAGAACCTATGCTTGTGACAACCCATGCTGAAGATATAAAAGGAAACTCCGTTAAGAGGAGGGATACCAAATAAATTGGCAAGCCTCATCATAACGAGTAAGAGGAAACTAATCTTCACCACACAAGAGTGCATCAAGATGCAACGGGATATGACCCGCACTCAAGGCACACACTTTCATGGAGCCACCAAATAAATAACATGAGAAAGAACCGGTGGACATGAAAGAAAGGGATATCAACTAGAAATGCAACTTCTCTCAGGTGTAAAACATTCTAGGTAGATGATGATCATGATGATATCAATCCACAGAGAAGGATGTACACATGAAATAGTTACAAAAAGGAAAGAACAAGATATCCACAAGGAAATCATAAATATAACAATAAGACATTTGCATGGAAGCATATCACAGGGCTAGATATGTTCTTATTGTATATAAATGCATTCCTACCACACAACCATCAAAGACATCACAACTAGCAACATGAGATCATCGTTGAGATGCTTTGAGAAAGGAAACAAGTAACACAAGATGGAATTAATATCATGCCAAGATGCAACTTACAAAAGGTTGAATGCAAGAAAAGAGTGCATGAATAAATAATTGTTACCGAGATATCATTGGAAGGATGTAGAAGAAACCAAATGAAGGTAGTAGATATTAGTTCATTGATCATCCTAGCTTGACTCCAATAAGCACATGGTGACACCACATTCCTTGTGAGTGAGCTGAGCATCCAATGCAGCTCCAATGGTTCCTACAACAACAACACAAACAAAATGGTACCCAAACTTATTGGGACCATAGAGTTAGAAACACCAATACATAGGACAAACTCCACATACATTTGTGCATATAAATATGAAAATTAATTTCATGCACATCTCATCCAAATTGAGACTAGGTGGAGTTTCCCCTATATATTGGGTCAAGGAAAGAAAGCATGCCAACAAAAATTCATGAAGTAAATATGCATGCTCAAGACTTTCAAGAACCGAAACCAAAAGAAAAAGAAATACCAAGTTAAGAAAGGATATCAAATGAATAAATCATGACTTGGAGGATATCATTAAACGATACATCAAGGAATGAGATATCCATTGATAAACAAAAAGAAGGATGTAAAACTCCCAAAAGAGAGAATGGTTCCGAACAAACCAAATGCTCTACAAAGTTTCATGATGGCACAAAGTACCAAAAGAAACGATTTGCATTCCACCAAGACACACTTGAAAAGGATCACAAGGTGAGTGTTCTAAGAAAAATAGGATAGCTCCCCCAAGCATTGTGCATTATGGAGAATTTGCATTTGAATACAAAAAGCACAAGATGGGATCACCACTTTCACTATATCTATACAAACACTAGACAAGCTCAAGGAAATAACAAGATCCACAAGTGGTATGGAATACAATGGGAGTTGACACAATCCTAGGCAAGAGATAAGGCAAATAAAAGCAAAGGCTAATGTAAAGATGATCAATAATTTCTACCACAAATAAGTGAGTACCAATTGTCAAAAGACAAGAAGTATTTGGAAATAATTCCCGGTGGTAGATTGCAAGGATATCCAACATCATCTTCACACCAAACACAAGCAAATTTCAACTTGTAGAGCTAACATGTTGATAACCCACAAGTAAAGGGCTCGGGTAAGAGATAACCGAGGCACGCGTAGACGATGATGTATCCCGAAGTTCACACCCTTGTGGATGTAATCTCTGTTTGGAGCGGTGTGGAGGCACAATGCTCCCCAAGAAACCACTAGGGCCACCGCAATCTCCTCGCGCCCTCGCAAAATGCAAGATGCCGTGATTCCACTATGGGACCCTTGAGGGCGGTCACTGAACCCATACAAATGGCAACCCTTGGGGGCGGTCACCGAACCCGTACACTTTGGCAACCCTTGGGGGTGGTCACTGGAACCCATCAAGTTGCTCGGGACAATCTCCACAACCTAATTGGAGACCCCGACGCTTGCCCGGAGCTTTACACCACAATGATTGAGCTCCTAACACCAACAACCATCTAGGGCGCCCAAGCACCCAAGAGGAACGCGCTCAAGGGTACCAAGCACCTAAGAGTAATAAGCTTATCAACTTGTGACTTCCACGTATCACGTGGAGAACTCAAACCGATGCACCAAATGCAATGGCAAGGGCACACGGAGTGCCCAAGTCCTTCTCTCCCAAATCCCACCAAAGCAACTAATGCTAGGGAGGAAAATGAGAGGAAGAACAAGAAGGAGAACACCAAGAACTCCAAGATCTAGATCCAAGGGGTTCCCCTCACATAGAGGAGAAAGTGATTGGTGGAAATGTGGATCTAGATCTCCTCTCTCTTTTCCCTCAAAAACTAGCAAGAATCAACAATGGGGGATTGAGAGTTAGCAAGCTCGAAGAAGGTCAACAATGGGGGAAGAACACGAGCTCAAAGGATAAGGTTCAATGGGGAAGAAGACCCCCTTTTATAGGTGGGGAAAATTTCAACCGTTATGCAGCCCGTAGCATGCATCTGGGCGGTACTACCATTGATGGAGCGGTAGTACCGCTGCCACAACGGTACTACCGCTGTGGCAAGCAGGCATGGGTCAACCGGGGCTGAGAAAGCAGAAGTACGCGCATAAGAACGGTACTACCGCCCTGCGGGCGATACTACCGCTAGTGAGCGGTACTGCTGCTCCCTACAGCCGCTGGAAAAATAGAGGAGGGCAACAAGGTGTGCGGCAGTTGGAGCGAATGTAGGAGTGGTACTACCGCTTAAACAAGCGGTACTACCGCGCCCTACTGTCGTCCCTACTACCGCTCCCATGTGTGGTCTTTTATGAAAACCGACACAAAAAAGTCGAGACCACAGCAGGGGCGGTAGTACCAGCGGTACTAACAAGCGGTACTACTACTGATGGGCGGTACTACCGCCCTGGCCGCGGTACTACCGCGAGAGGCTTTCAAGAACACCACCGAGAAAACAGAGGACACAATAAAGCCTAAACTGCCACAACTTCTATAGATGAGCTCCAAATTGAGCAAACTCAAGCTTGTTGGATAGAAGACGACGAGAAGCATCCAACAATGACTAGTAAAATTACAAAGTGGCAGGGGAGGTATGCCTATGAAATAGAGGAGAGAAACCTCCAACCGAGAAGATCCGTCATAACCTCCAACATCGAAAACATTATAGAAGATGCATGTGTGAACTCTGTCTTCGATGAACTCGAGCTTGTCATAAAGATGACTATAAGCTCTAAAACTCACAAAGAGAAGAACCACACAAGAACCAAGAAAGATGATGTAGGGATGCAATGGTTTGAGCTCTCTATGAATGATACGATCAAGATACACATCGAGAGCCCCCCTTGATAGTACGACAATCGATCCTATAACCCGGTCTCCCAACTACCACCATGAGACCGGTAAAATAGAAAACCTATCAAGGGCAAACCTTTGCCTTGCGCATGATCCACTTGAGCTAGATGATGAAGATCTTGTCCTCCTCAAGATGGACCACCTTTCTCGATTGCATTGGGTCAATGAAGACAAGTTGATTGCTCCCCCATAAGCCACTATGGGTGAGCCACTCTTTCGCACATCCTCACAAGTCCATTGTCACAACAATGGACATCAAGCTTCAAGCACTTGATCTCTTCGTGATGCTCCACTTGAACTTGCACACGGCAATCTTGATGACGATCACCACTTGGTGTCATCCTCTCCATGGGTTGTATGATATCTTCCTCTTTATGCTATCTCATGGGCACATACCTAACCCCACATAGAACTCTCACATAGACCATGGCTTAGTACACAAAGCTTAATGGATAACACTTACCATACCATGGGATCACTTGATCCCTCTCGGTATATCTTGTCGCTTTGTGAGTTGATCAACTTGATTCACTATTGACTTAGTCTTGATCAACCTTGAATCTTTCCAACTCTCTTTATTTGGATGATGTCTTGAAGCTAAACATGAATGATCACACAATCTTCTTCTTCAAGACATGCTTGCAATAAGCTCAACACTCACATGAGCAATCTTTGCATAATTCCTTATAAGCTCAACACTCACATGAGCAATCTTTGCATAATTCCTTGATAGCACCTTGGTTGACTTATAAACTCCTTGAAACCAACACATGGACTTCAAGAAATGCCTATGGACAAATCCTTCAAATATAACTCAAGGCAACCATTAGTCCATAGAGATTGCCATCAATTACCAAAACCAAACATGGGGCACCGCATGTTCTTTCAACCGTTTGCCACCTTCTTCTTGGACGACCATGGCAATTTGATAGAGGTGTCATCCACAATGGCCGAGCGAACCACTATATCTTCAAGATGAAAGGAAAGGAGTACGTCCTTCGCCCTATGTCTCCAAGCCAAGTGATCGCCGACAAGAAAACCACCCATCATGGAGAGGATAGTGAGAGAGAGAACCACCAAAAAGAGAGTGAGTGCCACATGCCCAAATCGAGTGCCTCCACGATGAGAGAAAAGAAGAACTTAGTTCTATTTGCCACAAAATGTGAGATACGAGAAGTGTGTGAGAACCCATCAAGTGTCCTACACTATGTCCTTTTATGCAAGGATGAGGCACCAAAATCTAACACCTCTCACACCCTACCTTTAGTGTTGTCTTCTATTTTGTAGGAATTCCAAGATGTTTTCCCCCAACGAGCTACCTCCGGTCTACCTCCACTACGAGGCATTAAGAACCGAATTGACCTCATCCCCGGAGCTCCCCTTCCTAACAATAGCCCCCTACCGCGTCAACCCCGAAGAAACCAAAGAAATACAAAGGCAAGTAATGAAGGAAATATGCCATAGAGGCAATAATAAAGTTATTATTTATTTCCTTATTTCATGATAATTTTTTATTATTCATGCTAGAATTGTATTAACCGGAAACATAATACATGTGTGAATACATAGACAAACATAGTGTCACTAGTATGCCTCTACTTGACTAGCTTGTTAATCGAAGATGGTTAAGTTTCCTAGCCATGGACATGAGTTGTCATTTGATTACGGGATCACATTATTAGGAGAATAATGTGATTGACTTGACCCATTCCGTTAGCTTAGCACTTGATCATTTAGTATGTTGCTATTGCTTTCTTCATGACTTATGCATGTTCCTATGACTATGAGATTATGCAACTTCCCTTTACCGGAGGAACACTTTGTGTGCTACCAAATGTCACAAGTAACTGTGTGATTATAAATGTGCTCTACAGGTGTCTCCGAAGGTACTTGTTGGGTTGGCGTATTTCGAGATTAGGATTTGTCACTCCGATTGTCGGAGAGGTATCTCTGGGCCCTCTCGGTAATGCACATCACTATAAGCCTTGCAAGCATTGTGACTAATGAGTTAGTTGCAAGATGATGTATTATGAAACGAGTAAAGAGACTTGCCGGTAATGATATTGAACTAGGTATTGAGATACCGACGATCGAATCTCGGGCAAGTAACATACCGATGACAAAGGGAACAACGTATGTTGTTATGCGGCTGGATCGGAGTTCGAGGGACGTCATCGAGCTGAACGTGTGCTGAACTCGGAGGTGCCGTACGTTCGGTACTTGGATTGGTCGGATTGTGAAGACGTACGACTACATCAACCGCGTTGTGCTAACGCTTCCGCTTTCGGTCTACGAGGGTACGTGGACACACTCTCCCCTCTCGTTGCTATGCATCACCATGATCGTGCGTGTGCGTAGGTTTTTTTTTTTAAATTACTACGTTCCCCAACAAGTAAAACATCTCATAGACCATGGACATGTGCGTGAAAGTTTGAGTCCTTGTGCCGCACCGGTCATTCTTGTGCCAAAAAGAGATGGTAGCTTTCGCATGTGTTCCAATTGTAGACCTATAAATGCTATCACCGTTCGATATAGGTACCCCATTCCACGCCTTGATGATATGCTAGATGAGCTTAGCGGTTCCACTATTTTCTCAAAAATTGATCTTAAAAGTGGTTACTATCAAATACGCATACAAGAGGGTGATGAATGGAAAACCACTTTTAAAACAAAGTTTGGTTTGTATGAGTGGTTAGTTATGCCTATGGGTTTATCGGAAGCACCTGGTACTTTCATGCGTCTTATGCATTATGTGTTTCGCCCTTACATTGGTGAGTTTGTTGTGGTCTATTTCGATGATATCCTTGTTTTTAGCAAATCTCTCAAAGATCATGTCACCCATCTTCGAACCATTTTGAAAACTCTTCGAAAAGAGTGACTCTATGCTAATATGGAAAAATGCCTCTTTGGTGTTGATAAGCTTGTTTTCTTGGGTTTTTTAGTGCCTTCTAAGGATGTTCATGTTGATGAATCTAAGATTAGTGCTATTAAAACTTGGCCACAACCAACCAACTTGCAACAAGTGGGTAGCTTCCTTGGTTTAGCCGGTTTCTACCATAGATTTGTGAAGGACTTTAGCACCATTGCTTCACATTTGCATGCTTTGAGTAAGAAGAATGCGCCCTTTGTTTGGGGACCCTCCCAAGATACTGCATTCAATGAGCTTAAGAATTTGCTTACCCATGCTCCCGTGCTTGCATTACCCAACTTTGACAAACCCTTTGAGATTCATTGTGATGCTAGTGGTAATGGCATAGGAGGTGCGTTAACGCAAGAGAAGCGCCCCATAGCATACTTTAGTGAAAAACTCTCTGGAGCGCAACTCAATTACCCCATCTATGACAAAGAGTTATATGCTTTAGTGCGAGTTTTGCATAAATGGGAACATTATCTTTGCCCTCATGAATTTATCATTCATACCGACCATGGAACGCTTAAATACCTTAAGGGTCAAACTAAGTTGAACAAGTGTCATTCTAAATGGAGTGAATTCATTGAGTCTTTTCCTTATGTCATCAAGTACATTAAAGGTAAGGAAAATGTTGTGGCGGACGCTCTTTCCCGCATATGCATGCTTGTTACTCAACTTGAATTGGATGTTATTGGCTTTGAGCACATAAAAGACGTGTATGCGCACGATCCTACTTTTGCTATTCCTTATGCCAAATGTTTGATGCATACATCTTGGGAATGCTATTACTTCAAAGATGGTTATCTTATGAGAGCTAATAAACTATGCATCCCCGAGTCTTCTCTTCGTTTGTTGCTTTTGCAAGAATCTCATGGAGGAGGACTAATGGGACATTTTGGACGCGACAAGACATTTGCTACGCTCTCCGAGAACTATTTTTGGCCGAAGATGTTCCGCGACGTCAACCGCTTCACCAACCGATGCTCTACATGCCGCAAAGCTAAGTGTAAAGCTCAATCCCATGGTATCTATATGCCTCTCCCAATATCGTACCAATCATGGGAAGATATTAGCATGGATTTTGTGCTTGGTTTGCCTAGAACTAGAAATGGAAAGGATTCAGTATTTGTTGTTGTGGACCGATTCTCTAAGAGGGCACATTTCAGTCCTTGCAACAAGATAGACGATGCTTCACATGTTGCCAATCTCTTCCATAGGGAAATCCTCCGTCTACATGGAGTGCCAAAGACAATTGTCTCTGATCGCGACGTCAAGTTCTTGAGTTACTTTTGGAAGACCCTATGCGCCAAGCTCGGAATCAAACTACTCTTCTCCACGGCTTACCATCCACAAACCGATGACCAAACGGAGGTGACGACCCACACACTCTCCGCTCTACTTCGCGTGCTAATCAAGAAGAACATCAAGGAGTGGGAGGAGTGCCTACCTATCGTCGAGTATGCCTACAACTGATCAAGACACTCGACTACCGGCAAGTCCCCCTTCGAGGTCGTCTACGGATTCAACCCGTTGTCCCAATTGGACATTCTTCCTCTACCACTACAAGAGCGCAACAATATGGACGCAAGTGCATGTGTGAACAATATCAAGAAGGTGCATGAAGATACAAGGCACACCATCGAGCGCCAAGTACAACGACTTGCGACCAAGCTCAACATCAACAAGCACCCCATGGTATTGAACATTGGAGATTTTGTGTGGCTACACCTTCGCAAGGACCGCTTCCCCAACGAACACAAGTCCAAACTTCTACCACGAGCGGATGGACCCTTCAAGGTGCTTGCACGTTACAACAACAATGCTTACAAGATCGACCTCCCGCATGACAAGTACAACGTGAGCGACGTCTTCAACGTCAAGGATCTCTCACCATACCATGGTGATGAAGAATTCGATCCGAGGTCGGATCTTTCCCAAGGGAGGGGAGATGATGCGGAGCATCCCAAGGTCATCCCCATGGACCTACCTACATCTCCCACAACATCACTTGGACCAATGACAAGAGCACGAGCAAGGGCTATCAAAGATAAGGTGAACTCGCTCCTCTCCGAACTACCCCTTTCTATACATGAGACATGGCTGCTACCTCAAGCGAAAACACTATATGTGATCAGGTACTTGGAGGAGATCCATGGAGCAGCTACATCCATCAGACAAGACAGCGAGGACACCAAGCGTCAAGCCCAAGGAAATCTGGCCGAAGAAGACTACAGCGGCCGGACGTCCGACGACTCCTAGGCCACGGACGACCGTCCATCTTCGGACGACCGGCGCCCCGGCAACCGAACGGAAACTACGGAAGTCCGCGGAAGACCGGATGACCAGACCCCTATGGACATCTGACGCCACGGCAACCGAGCGTAATCTATGGAAGTCCGAAGATCTATGTACGTCCGGCCGTTCCGAGCCTCCGGACGTCCGATGCCCATTGGACGTCCGGCCCCTGGCTGCGTACAGTTGCGGGCTGAGGCCCATGTACCCCTTCACTTTAGCCCTTTTTGTACTATGACTATAAATAGACCTCGCCCTCCTCCTAGCTAGGGACAGCAAAGGATTAGCTCATATTCGTGTCAGAGCTTTGCTCATCCACTTGGTTACCTTCTCCTCGGAGAAGATCCCCCAAGTGGATTCAAGACCCCTTCACGGGAAGAACCTCAAGACCTCCTCACGGAGAAGATCGTGCTACTTGTATCGTCCCTAGTTGACTATGGATCTTGTATCTCTTCTGTGTTCGAGGATCTAGCATATGTGTGATCATTCTTGTTGGTTTTAGTGTTTCTCTCGTATTTTCCCTCGCGTTTCCCCTCGTGTTTCCCCTCGTGTTCCTCGTGTTCCTCGCGGGATCCGCTCCTTTCGTGAAAGATCGGCCATCTAGGGTTCCACCCTACATCATTGGCTTCATCCACAATAAGCTTTAGGAGAATTGTTGGCGGTGCATTTTTGTGACGGAACACCCTAGCGTTCCTCTCATTCCATATTGTCCACAACACAAGCATGATAAGAGAGGCCATGGCGCGTCGATCCGGGTTGCTCAAATTGGTTTGCCTATCCCACCACTCCAAAAAGGATCCCGCAAGATGCCAGTCATTAGTGTCGTGTGCACAAGGCCATATTTATCAATGATCAAACGTCAGAGCCTAGTAGTGAAGTGGCACTTAACGAACAGATGGATGTCCGTCTCCTGCTCTCGCTTGTAGAGGGGGCAGAGGCCACAGTTAGGTCAGCCTGAAATTTGCAGCTTGCAACGGAAGTACGCTGATTCAGGGCTACTATTTCAAGCGAAATCACTAATTAAAGAGTATTTCTTCAAAGATCATTTTCATTTTGTCAGCTTGCGACAAGTGATGCACCGCATGTGCGTCACTTCTCGCAATCTCTGAGTGTTTTCATAGATTCGTTTATTCAAAATGTTTTACCTGTTAAACCGTGTGTCCAAACCTCGAACTGTCTTCACCATTGGATCTCTCGCCTTGAGATCTTTAAAATTAGATCTCATGTTGACAGGTTTCAACTAACTTTTTTTCATGAAAAATCCGAATCGGGAGCACATTTCTCCCTTTCTGAAGAGCCACGCAATGTTTCCCTTTCCAGGAGGCATGGTTGTGCCTCTCACGGAAGCAAATTCATGCCTCCACAAGAATTAAACTCGTGCCTGTCGCGGAACAAAAAAAAATGCATTTTTTTCTTTCTGAGTGGCACGATCGTGCCTCTCGCGGAAGCAAATCCGCGCCTCCACGAGCAGTAAATCGTGTCTCTCGCGGAAAAAAAACATATTTTTTCCTTTTCCGAAAGGCATGATCGTGCCTCTCACAGAATCAAATGTGTGCCTCATCCAGAAGGAAAAACACATTTTTGTGCAAAAAAATTTGAATTTTTTGGTCCAAATTCTAAGAAAAACCAGGGGGAAATAGAAAAGCTAAAAAGTCATCTAAAGCCGAAAATGCGTACGGAAAAATAAAATAAAAACAAAATCCAGAGAAAACGTTCAAAGCGCGACATGTGGCGGCGGCTGAGAGTGCACCAAGTGGCGCACTCCCAGTCCACCTCTAGTGACCGACCCTTGGGAGGCTCCGAAAGGAGTACTCCTCAGTTAGTTGCTCGCTATTTCAGGCTTTAGGCGACTAACTGCCCATATTACGCGAGCTGGGCCGGCCCATGATGACGCCTTTTTCGGTGGAAATTAAGACCACGGGAGTCGTACAGAGGGCAATCCTATTTACCGCGCCGGCCGCTCGTTAGCGACCACGCGCACCACACATGCCCCGCCACGTACATTTTTGTCCAGCCCGACTAGTTTTTTCCCGGTTATGGGAAACCTTGTCAGACCTGATTTTCCTTTTTTCGTATTTTTGCTTCGGGTTTTAATTCAGATTTTTTTATTTTCATTTTTTATTTTCATTTTTATTTATTTTTATATTTGTTTTTTATTTCAATTATTTTCTTATTTCTATTTTTTGTATCATCTTTTTTAAATTTTTTGAATATTTTCTGAAATCATGTATACTTTTCTCATATCATTTTTCGAGTTTGTGAACCTTTTTTTTATCCAATCAAGGAAAAAAAATCAATTTGTGAACATTTTTATAAATTTTTGAAAAGAAAATACATTTGTAAAACTCGAGACATATTTTTATTCAATTCTGGGACATTTTTATAAAATTCTGAACACTTTTTTAATCAGCTAACATTTTTTGGATGGGCAAATATTTTTTGAAAAAAACATTTTAAATTCATGAATATTTTTTGTTTGAATTCGTGGATTTTCCTGTAATTCACAAATTTTATTTTACTTTTGTGAATATTTAAAAAAAATCATGAACACTTCTTTAATCCTTGAAAATTTGTGCAAAATCATGAATATTTTTTTTAATTCATGGACATCTGTTAGAATCTAGTGAAGTGAAGATAATATCCAATGGACAAGATTATTAGGATTTGCCACCTTTCAACAGCTGGATTGACTTAATCTGAGGACCAATATTCAATTTTATTCCTACACTATACAATGGCATAAATATACACATAGATATATTCATGTACGTATTTTTTCAGTACTTTTGAGATTTCAAAATTCATTTTTTTTTTCATTTAGCTCAGTAGTTGTTGACTTTCTGGTCCACTCCTTTCTTTCTTATCCCTCCATGATGCTCCGGGTTAACAAAGTTGCACATGTTATGTGATTTCCTTCAATACTTATGCCACTGCTATAGAAGTAGCTTATTAGTGGTGTGTATTTCTTGTTGATAATGGCGTGTGGAGGGTATATCAATAGTATCACGCCACTGGTAACATGTTATCGATAACGTGAGGTCACACGCCACTAGTAACTGGTTAATAGCGACGAGCGCTACTGTATGCATGGCACTAGTAATTACAATACTGGTGACATTCCCTTCAACATACACAGCATTAGTAACTAGTCGTGATTTTTTTAAAGAAACTCTGATTAGTGGTGGCATGCCTTCCAACTTGTGCACCACTAATAACCATTCTTGTGTTTTATAAAAAATACACCATATTTTATAAGTTTCATCCATACATCCAAATGCATACATATGGTTCATCTATACATCTAAAATATTCATGTCGCATGCGCCGTCGCACGTACAGGACTTCGTCATCACCATGTGTGGATGTCGGCATCGTTGCTTCACATGGTGGTAAGTCATTGTCATTGTGGTACATGGTGGTAAGTCATCGTCGCCGCCCCATGGATCCCTTGAAGAAAACAACTTAAGTATTGATCTATCCTTATCAGATGCCTCGGAATTTGCATTGGGATGCTACGCAAGTTCATTATTGAGCAATAAACCAATTTAAGTAGTAATCTGACATTATGAGATGAATAAATGCCTCATGATATTATCCATCATTGGGCAGGCATTTATGCAAGAGTATTATTTGTTCTTATCATCCATGAGAGAGAGAGAGAGAGCTAGGAGAGAACAGTATATGTTCTTACCAAGAAAAGATGACAACAATAAAGAAGAGGAATACTTGTATTATTGGAAAATAAAGAAGAGTAATACTGACCAAGAAAGAGGGTTAATAAAAGAAAGAAGATAAAAAAACATTTAGGAATTTTAACGTGTTACTCTTAGATTTTACATAGAAATGCTATGCAAGTAATCATCGAGCATTAGGCAGCTGGGTAGTATGTGTTCTTACTAGGACAGAGGAGAAAAAGAAATTAAGATAGATCGGAGGTGAGCATTTGTTCTAATTAGAATTAGGGGAGAGGGGAAATTTTAGAACAAAGATGATAATAAAGTATATATAACCACTTTGCACCACACATGCACAGATAGGAAAGTATAGAAATCTATGATAAGAGTAGCATTTGTTCTTATCAGAATAAAGAAATTAAGCCACTAAGATCAAGAAATAATATATGTTCTTATCAGAATTTGAATGGAATAGGCCTGGCACATATATATTAGTTTGTTGTTCAACAGAGAACACATTGCACCACACATATACTGTTGGGGAACGTAGCATGCAATTTCAAAAAAAATCCTACGATCACACAAGATCTATCTAGGAGATGCATAGCAACGAGAGGGGAGAGTGTGTCCACGTACCCTCGTAGACCGAAAGCGGGAGGTTATGTTAACGCGGTTGATGTAGTCGAACGCCTTCACGATCCAACTGATCCAAATACCGAACGTACGGCACCTCCGTGTTCAGCACACGTTCTGCTCGATGACGTCCCTCAAACTCTTGATCCAGTAGAGGGTTGAGGGAGAGTTCCTTCAGCACGACGGCATCGTGACGGTGATGGTGATGTGATCCGTGCAGGGCTTCGCCTAAGCACTACAACAATATGACCGAAGGAGTAAACTGTGGAAGGGGGAACCACACACGACTAAGAAACAACTGTTGTGCCTTTGGGATGCCCCTGCCCCCGTATATAAAGGAGGGGAGGAGGTGGCCAGCCCAAGGGGGGCGCGCCAAGGGGGGAGTCCTACTTGGACTCCCAGTCCAGGTAGGATTCGTCCCCCTCCCTTCCATCCAACGGAGAGGGGAAAGGGGGGAGAGGGAGAAGTAAAGGAAGGGCCGCCCCCCACCCCTTGCCCATTTCGGATTGGGCTTTTGGGGGGGGGGCACCTCTTGTGGCAGCCTCCCTCTCTCCATTATGGCCCAATAGGC